>NC_141627.1:8996003-9150740 GCF_047967505.1 Dipteris shenzhenensis | reverse complement strand
ACCCCTTTATAAATGTGAAAGTAGTTTGCATTTACATAGCCTTTGATGTTCTAAACATTCTAAAATGCATTCAACTCTGATATGATATGACCAAGCTGTGAACATTTTGTTGCACAATGTGCTGATGTGATATGATCTTGAAATGATGCCCATAAATACATCAAGTAAGTTGGAATGTTTTTGAGAGTTACGGATTTCATAATGTAAAGGCTTTCTACAAAGACAAACCAACTAGGTGTATCCTATCACTGTGGGCAGCCCTCTTTGGGCTCTCATGTGTTTACAGTATAGAAGATGATGTCTCTATCTGTGTAGTCTCCAAGAAACCACCTGGGTTAGACCAAAGGGTACCGTTAAAATTCCATATAGCCATACTCAGGTATTTTTGTTATCTAGGTGGAGGAGAAACCCATCGAATTAGGCTTTCTTTTTCCCAAAAAACTAAAGAGTTACAAAGTGACGTAGCAATGTAGCGCTACAACACATGATCTATCCAATTCCTTCCATCAATACTCAATGCAATCAAACATCACGTCCAAAGAGACAACTAGTGATATCACAAGTCTTTGCAGTGGCTCATAGAAATGCATCCATAAAAATTAGGTTAAATTCCCCAAATGATGTAGGGCATGGCCTAGCAACATCATTTTGAGAGCCAAGTATGAGAAACCTAATACACTAAGCTAAAAGGGTGGAGCTACTAAACGAGTATCATCACCCATGCTAAATGATATGTACTACATAGTCATAACATCATCATCATCATCATCACATCAAATCAAATCCAATGGTAATTCTGGTCAGATACAACAAGTACGTGATTGGAGGCCCTAAAAGGAAAAATTATGAAGGGTTGGGTTGTAGGTAGGGCTATGTTGGTATGAGGCTAGTGATGATAGAATGCTGGCAGCTATTTATGGATATGGGCCTCTTGGTGATGGATCTATGTCTAGCAAGGGCCATGATAACCCCTATCGATCATGCTCTAGTCCTGAACATGAATGGAATGTCCACGAGCATGATACGTGTGTATGCTCTCTACCACGTGTGTCATGTCGCTGGCCTACCTTGCTGACTGCCCACATCTGGTTATTTGTGTGGTCTGGCTTCTCTGAGATGAGATGCTCTGTGTATCACGTCCCTATCTCGGCAATCTTAGTATTCACTCTCTATGCCTGATTTCCTCATGGATGAAAGTGGCCAAGCATCTCTAATCTGGATAAGAGAGGAATCAAGAGAGGAGTCCAAAGCCATCATCTATGTCTACATCTAAGAGATCTAGCCCCCAAGAAGGGCTACCATACATGCCTCTTGATCGGGACCAAGGATTCAAAAAGGAGAGCCTCGATCTGAGTATCCTGAAAGTGTGATTGAACGTACTCTCTCTAGCTCGGCTAATGAAACATATTCTCTGCTCAAATAGGCATGCAGGGCTATGAACTTGGGAGCGGACGATGTCTGTGGCCAATAGTTTCTGTATTATATTAATACAGTCATGCTAATATGAAGTAGAGTTTGGCTCTGAGTTGCGTAGAGTTTGGCTCTGAGTTGCGTAGAGTAAAAGCCACACTTCTTCAGCAGAGGTCATAGAGACTAAGGGAACTAGCAGAGGAGTATTACTAGGTCCCTGTGCTCTCGGTAGTTGGATAAATGACTGGTTGTTCCTAGCTAGAACGTTTATACATGCACGCAAAGAATGACTAGTTGTTCTCAAGCTAGAATGGACATAAGGAAGACTCTCATGAGCAGCACTCAGCCTGGGATGGGAGATCATCCAATTGCTTTAGAAGGGCAATTATCTCTTCCACTTTTCCTTTAGCTAGGACCAAGATCCTGCACTAGTCATTAAAAGATAGTTGCATGACTAGCCGTCTTCGTGAGTGGTCTTGAATCTCCTGAGTATCCAGCTCGATTATAGTCTCATGGACCTTTCTTGGAAGCATGGTCATAATGGCCTAGCAAGCTTGAGGAGGGGCTGCTAATGGATCCCAATTTTTGAAAGGTCCTGTGACCAAGTAGGCACCTAGGGGAGACACTCAAATTCATCAAGTTAGGATCTTTAAAAATCCAAATGAATCTTCAAGAGTGTGTGTTACTTTATTATGAATAAATGTTCTAGTAGCTAATTGCCAAACAATGCCAATGCTTCAAAAACACTTATTGTATAATAGTATAACAAAGATATCCAACTAGCTTAGGTTTCTTTTATGATTTGAGGATCCTATACCCTCCCTATATCTTCCATTAATTAATCAAGAATTGTCTGATTGGAGTATATTGGGATTTTTCATCCTAAATCTTCATAATGCTTTAAAATGCCAAGTCTAGAGCTATTCTTTTTCGAGTTCTTAATCTGTTATATTATTTAAAGAAATCAAAAGCAGAAGTGGTCTACTTCTCTTCCATATCCACTAGCCACAATTGCATCTGATTTCATTAAGCAGGGTCTAATCAGTCTCTGGTTCCAACCACTGCTCTTGCAAGAGCTTCTCGTGGATGGTCTGGGTGATAGATTCAGATCTTGGCGCTCTTGCAGGGATGCCGCACGTTCAAATTCTTGTGGCCACAGAGATGGAGCATTTGGAAAAGGGGGAAGGGGAGTGTGGTAACTAGCATAATGAACATGTAGGAATCGATCTCGGGGGGGGGGGGGGGGGCACTTCTCATAAATACCATATAGCATGTGCGAGCAAGTATGTATTAAAAATACCCCTATTCTTTCATTTTTACATTTCCTCATGTAATGGATTAACCCCCTCTTGCATGTGTACATTTTCTAATCTTAAAATTTAGACACCCCTACTTAAACCTACATATATAAATTACATTAACTTACTATTTAATAAATCCCCTCATGTATTTAAATGGCATGTAAGTCCCCCTATTAAAAAAATACCCCTCCGTGCACTAACGTGCTATGTTACATGTTTAATCAGTGACCCCCCCAGGGAATCGATCCACTGCTTTCCACTAAGGAGGACAAGGTGGCAAAGTCAGCGTGAAGGAATGAGCTGTGCACTCCGATCGAAAACACGACTTTTGCATCATCTTCTTCAACTAGTTGATATGAGCCATCCACCCTCTAATTGCACATGCTCTAACTTCTGCCAAGATGTTGTACCGTTCCTCCTAGTCCACCTCATTTAGGTCTACAACACCTTTGCCTTTATCTGCAATGCAACCACCTCTATCGACACCACTGGATTGCAATCCATCGTGGAAGTTTGAGTGTGGGTCATAATGGTCCCCTCCGCACTGGCCTTTGCACCCGCACTAGAGAGCCCATTGGCCACACCATTTGCATCTGGCTCTAGAGGGTTCGCACCTAGGCATCCCATTTTGCATCTCATCCTACAAAGTTGCCAATCGATAGAAGACTCGCTAGTCCACATTCAAGTGCATCTAAAGTCCTTTGGCTCTGCAACTCCACATATGTACTTTGGAGGCTTCTTCATGGAGATTGTGGGTGTTCTCCACAATTAGCTCCACATCTTGTACTCGCTCTTCAAGAGTTGAAAGTCTAGATTCCAATTGTTGCACATGCTCCACATGACTCTAAAGAGAGACATTCTAGGTCCACAAGGCCTTGTTCTGACTCCACAACTCCTCCAATTGTTGTTTCTGATATCTTGCTACACTATCCACCAGTAGCTACAAGCTTCTAACTAGGCAGGTTATGACACAAACATTAGGGGCCTCCATAGAAGACTAGGGATGGAGCCAGCTTAACTCCTAAGATATAATTTTTGGTGGTGTCGATTCCCAAATATGTTGAATAGTTTGTCTAAATCTAAGAAAGCAAAGTAAAGAAGTTAAAAAGAAATCTTATTCCAAGAAAGGGATGAATTTTGTATTGTAAGTGCAAAAATTTATAAATGAAATTGATAACATTATTGTGGACAGATTTATAAGTGTTCCAATCTATGTGCCCACGTGTAGAAAAATATATATACAACAAGATTCACAAAGCAAATATTCCATCAAACCTACCTTTTGAAACTCACACTTCTCTAAATTTCTCTCCTAACCTCAAAAATTTCTTGGAAGGAAAATCCAGTGTTGATGAAGAATGTATCCTCTAATATGTAGAACTTATGCTAGAGTTCTAATGAGAAAGGCTACCCCATATTCTTATCTGTAAGCTTTGGCAACAAGTCTAGCTTTGTATGTCACCAATATCATGTTCATTCAATTTTACGCTATAAAGACACTTAGTTTTTATGCTAGCTTTGCAAATTCTAGCACAATATGACATATTCTCTTGGCCCATAGACAACATCTATCTATGCCATGACGAGCAAATTCTTCAAGTGGACCTACACACATACAAGGCCCACCCACTATTAGGACACCTATTTGCCTCAGAATCTGACAAAATGGGTAGGACAACATCCCTAAAACTGTTCCAAACTTGTGAGAGAGAATGTGACAAGGAGGTAGATAAGTTTTAGTATGCCCCTCTCCCCGAGCCAGAGTTCTCTCAAAATTGGATGCACATTATGGGGAAAATATTGACGTCCCAGAGAATAGGATTCCAAATAGCAACCCCTGAGCATGAAGAGTTGAATACAGTGGTGCCCCTCTGAATGTTTAACACGCTCAAATCCGCGAGGTGGGCAAGGTGGAAGTGAGGATCAAATCAGACCTCCATTGGCTGACATGTGGGGGGGACACTACTACTCACCATGATTTTTTCTCACATTGGGGATCTCGATTGAGTAGAGTTACCTCTCCAATTGGCTCCATGAGTGCCATGGAAGAGTCTCCTTAAGATCCAAAGCTCCAAAGTTCCAAAAGCCTGAAGGCTTCCACCAAGGGCAAGGGAGAAGCCGCCCAAAAAGTGGAGGAGGAGGAGGATGAAGAAAAGGGGGACCTACAATAGGTTCCTTTTGATTATAAGGCCTACATGATAGAAGACTGCAAAATCTTATACTAGCAGGCCAAGAGAACCCAGGAAGAAGGTTGCTTCCAAGGATACGACAGCCCGGCCAAAGTTAAGGAAGTGAACCTAGCACCGGAAGGGGCAAAGCCATAATCCATATACATAGCAGATGACCTCACCCCTAATGAGGAGCAAGCCTTAATTTCCCTCCTTTGAGAATACAAGGATTGCATGGCCTGGAAGTATAGAGACATGAAGGGTGTGCCCATTGAAGTCGTGCAGCACACTATACCCATGATGGATGACATCAAGCCATTGCAATGTCCCTATCCTATGAATCCCAACAAATATGCACTCATAGTGAGGGCGGAGATCCAAAAGCTCATAGATGCAGGACCTGGGGTGCCAACTCAATGTGTATTATGTTACTACCCTCATCCAAAATCTAGGGTATGGGGGGACAAGGTCCATACAGAATATGCATGGATTTCCTTTAAAATATGTAAGGGAAAAATATGAAAATTTCATGTCCAACCTCCCACAAAATAAAAGGTATATACCTTGAAAAATATGCACGATTTTAAGATTTGTACATAATTTTCATAATATGTGAGTCCCAAGGGGGAGGTCTTTTGGATGGGGGGGGTAAAATAAAAAATACACTAAAATATGAAAACCCATGTCATTTCAAACCAATGTTCCTTTTTCATGTGTTACCTAAATTTCAAGGCGTAAAGACATATTTGAAGCTCTTTTAGTGTAGAACACAACCATAATAATTTGACTAATTTCTACTCATGGCATATTGTTAAATTCATCTCATACTCAATATTTTGATAGGTATTCTTACTAAAAGGGAGTTTGTGCCCTAGGATGCGGGATTCATCTATGAGATAGAGCATATAGACTAGGTGTTGCCCATTGTGATAGTCCTAAAGAAGAATGAAAAAACCCGAGTATGTGTGGACTTGAAAAAGGTCAAAGCTGCTATAAGGTGCGACCACTACATGTTGCCTTTCATAGAATATGTTCTAGAAAGGGTAGCCAGGAAGGAAGCTTATAGCTTCCTAGATGGGTTTTCTAGTTACAATCAGGTATCCATCGCCCCAAAAGATCATCATAAAACTACCTATGTGATTGAACGGAGTGTGTATGTGGCCAAGGTGATGATATCTAGACTTACCACAACGTGCCCACCACATTTCAACAGCGGCGCGGCTGATGATCACTGCCTTCAAGGAGTACCTAACAGACTTCGTAGAAGTCTTCATGGACAACTAGTGCATGAATTCAAAATGGGATGATCATCTGAAATACCTGAAGCTAGTTCTTGAGAGGTGCAAGTTGTACCAGATATTCCTAAATCCTCTCAAGTGTCAATTTTGGCTCAAGCTTATTTCAGAGCTACTCCCACTGAGAAACGTCAAGGGAGTGCGATGGTTTACATGCCATACGGGTTACTATCGAAGATTCATCTTGTTCTAAGTAGACATAGCCTGACAATTGTACAAGTTGTTAGTAGTCTTTGAGTGGACTGGAGAGTGTCATAGATCCTTCAAAGCCCTCAAGCTAGCTCTAGCTATAGCACCGGTATTGCAGGCCCCAAATTGGAATCTAATATTCCATGTCCACATAAATGCCTCAAACGTTGCCATTGAATGTGTGTTAGCCCAACCAAGGGAGTACAACTTGGACTACCCCGTGTACTTTGTCAGCTCCCTAGTAATTAAATGATTCCGAGGTTAATTACACTATAATAGAGAGGGAAGGTCTAGCCATGGTCTATGCGGTTAAGAACTTTAGGCATTACTTGCTAGCCAACAAGTTCATCTTTTTTGTTGACCATAAGGCACTACTAACAAGCCCTGCATAACGAGGCACATAACAAGGTGGATGCTAATCCTCCTGGTGTTCAACTTCACAATAGCAGTGCGTAAAGGAAAGAACCACGTCCTAGCCAACCATCTCTCAAGGATTCCCAATAGAGAATCTCCAATAGGAGTCAAGGATGACCTCCCAGATGCTCCCTTATTTCTCATTGACATAATTTCGGAATGGGAAGTTGAAATAGGCCACTACTTGGCAAATGGGTTACCTATGGATAAAGTCCTCAAGAAGGACAGAGCCTACAAACTCATTAAAGACACAACGCCATACCAACTAATTGCACGCCAACTCTATTGCATGGGAAAAGGTGGCATTATGCATGGATGCAGGTGCAAACACGAGTATGTGGACATGCTCGAGGCAGCACATTTGGGAATAGCAAGCGGTCACTTTATTGCTGCTGACATCACGGCACATAAGGTGTTACAAGAAGGCCTCTAGTGGCCAACCATCTTTGGAGATGTAGTCAAGCTTATCAAGTGATGCGATCCCTACCAAAGAGAAAAAATTCCACATAAAGCGGATATGATGCCCCTAACGAGAATATTAACCGATAAGCCTTTTAAAAAATGGGGCATAAATTTTATTGGTCCTATAAGCCCAACAACTAAAGGAATGGGGGCAAGGTACATCATATTATTTCACCAAATGGGTGGAGGGCTAAGCCACAAGGAAAGTTGATGCACGGTCCACATCTAAGTTTTTATATGAACAAGCAATCACACGGTTTGGGTCCCTTGGAACTACTTAGCGATCGAGGAACTCGTTTCCTCAATGAAACAATAGTTATCCTAACTAGCGAATTCATGATCATACATAGGAAATCTACACTGTATTATCCTAGAGCAAATGGCCTACCCGAAAGCTTGAATAAAATGTGCTGCACGATCATAACTTGTACAATTGAAGCTAGTCATATTGACTGGGAGCACAAGCTCATCGCAGCAGTGTGGGCCTATTGAATGTCTTACAAAGTGGCAACGACCTACACCCCCTTCAGCTTAGCCTTTGGGGTGGAGGAAGTTATGCCAATGGAGTATATAGTGCCCAGCCTTTGCATCACAGTCAAGGAAAGGCTCACAAAAAATGCTTTAGCTGAGCGCTTGATCAATCTTGAACAGCTAGATGAGACAAGATTGCACGTAGTGTATTGCCTTCGAGTGGAGAAGGCAAGGCATAAAAAATGGTTTGACCACAACCTCAAGAACAAGGACCTCAAGGAGGGGGATTTGGAACTCCTTTATAGCATCCGCAACACCAAGTGCAAACTTAAATATAGGGGCATGGGTCCCTACTATGTAGTGGAGATTACTCCACAAGGCGCATGCCAAATAGCTACCCTATATGATTTCAAGATGGACGGCCACCTTAATGGTAGAAAATTGAAATGATATTATCGTCCACTCACTCTACAAACCCTCCACGCCATATACAGAGAAAGGAGCTCAAGGTTGAGGCCATCAAACAAGCCAAGATACGTAATGCCAAAATCAAACAATGAAAACAAATGGATATGTTTAAGGCTACAGTAGAACACCAAGGCCCAATTGATGAGCTAACAGTAGATCCAACTAGGTTGAGTGTCCAATTGCAGGGCCCGAGCTTAGCCCGAGTGCAAGCATCGAGGCACTCATGGATCTGAGAGGGAGCCATATGTTCATCTCCCGTGAGGTATGGGAAGCGCTAAAGGTACCCCTAAACCTTGATATTTGCTTCAGTTTGGGTTATCAACGATCAAATATTAAGTACATTGGTTATGTGGACTTGCAACTAACTATTGTATGCCAAGTGGTAGAGGCTTGTTTTTATGTTCTTCCCACAAAAACAACAGACAAATAGATGATCTTGGGAACAGATGAACATATGATCCTGGGAAGGACCTGGTGCTATGTCATAAATTACCAAATTGATTGAAGAGCGCAAACCACCACTCTCGCAAACAGTTGAAGAACCTCAATAATTCCGCTCTGTAAAGACTATTCTACTCCCCCTATAGTACAAACACCTTCAAGAGGCAAGGAAAAGGAAGGTAATTCCAAAACTCCAGAGGCCTCTCGTGCCTTGTGGTCCAGTCCCTAGAAGGAAATCCATCCCAATGTCACTCAAAATCCTAGCCCTAATCAAATCAAAGGACGTGGTACCACAAGAACCTACCATTGCTTTAGCTATAGCCACTTAAACCCGTGCGCCTTGTTCCGAGGGAGGTCCATCAACATGAAGACCACAGCACCGATACACACTTGACAATGAGGATGATGCCCAAACTCAACACATGCTCCACCTAGCTGATGATGAGATATGATGCTGTTAGGCATTCAACTCCATTGCATTCCACATAATCGATCCTTCATTAGGTGCGCGATCATCAAGTCTAGGTCTAGGTGAGTTTGTATGGTAGACATATAACCTTACATGCACTAGTAGCTCACAAATCCTTGGTATCTACAATGCACCCACCTGAATTCATGGTCAACATTAGGTGAATATGCTCAATAAATTTTTGCTTTTTTGCATCCTTGCACACTGACCTCATGAGTCTATGCATCCCTAAGACTGTCTGCCTCGTTTTCTCTCCTGGGCAGCACCCTCAGCATGCAACAGACCCCTCAACAATGCTGATAGCTACTGTCAAAATTTCACTTTTCAAGCCCAACTGGTACCCCATGGCCTTATGGCCATCCTGCCAGATCGTCACCTTACTGCCATCCTGCCGAATCGTCACCCATCCTTCCATCACGTCCGATCTTCGTCGCCAACCTCCAATCGGTGCCATATAGTCATCCCACTAGATCGTCTCCATCCTTCTATCCCCAAACTCGTCATCTTAGCTATGCCACCAGATCATTGCCAAATGCTATCCCCCTAGTCGGTGGGATAATGAAAACTATAAAAGGACCTCTTATCCCCTCAGATTGTTGCCTTAGCAAAAACATCCAGACTCTATCAATTTTCTGCCAAAATTCTTGCCCCTTTCCACACTGCCCACCAGCCTCCATTTGAATGTCCTCTACCTCTTCCTCCTCCACAGAATCATTCATTACTCGCCTATCGTCCTTCTTCCCAATGGATCCTAAAAATGAATTCTTTGAATTCGAAAGGGAACTCAGTTTCCACCCCCTAAATCCAACACCTACTAATCCATTGCCCATTGGCCCATCCGAGTCCCAGAGCATGCCCTTAGGATCAATCAGGATGTTGTCCAACATACCTATAGCCAAAATAAAAACCGAGGAGGAGATTAGTACTCAATAGACCTCTCAAAAGTCAATAGCAGTGGCTGCCACCCTGCCTTCTCAATCATCCAAAAAGCGCACGCGAGCTCCATCACAAGGAGAATACAAAGTCGTAAGGACACTAGCACACTCTCCGCTTGGTGAATCCTGGCTCCAACAATCTAACGATTGTGCCATCCACTCCAAATACGTGTATGAGGGTCAGGATTATAAAATAAATCAAATGCATTCTGAATATGACAGTGTTGGAAAATAAGAAGGACTGGGATACCAAACTTGACTCATTTTTGTGGGTATTCCGGACAACATCCAACGTCACCAGAGGGATGATACTGTTCCGACTGGTCTACGGATTAGAACTATCATTGCGATGGAGTTCATTGTGGGTAGTATAGGATTGGATCGGGGGCCTTCGCGCCATGGAGTTCATGTCTCTTGCCCTCATGGTCACAATAGGCGCTGTCTGGTGGAACTGCTAGAACACTGGGACATGTTGATCCTCATGTAGGAGGTAGTGACTTATGATGCCCCTTCCCTCCTCGTAAGGGAAATAGTCAAGGTGTCCATGATCCTATTCCGGATCCTCCCAATCATTGGCTAGTTTCTCCACTAACACTAGGTTGTTTGGAGTTATACGAGGTGGGGGAGGTTGCGGACCTAGTATGGGTGGCAATAGCACACACCGCACTAGTTGTGTGCCCTATATGGCCCTAGATTAGCTAGAGGGGCACCTCATCGGGTTGCCCTAAGGTGGGGCGCTCATTGGAAGGGTGATTGCCGTTGCATACCCTGCACCAAACATTGTCTCCCCTGGAAACAAGTGGGGGTTACTCGGTGTCTGCTTGGAGGTTCCAGACTTTCACTGCTGGCCCAGCTGATTCAATAGGTTGGAGGCCAACTCGCTCATAGCCAAACCCTTAGTTTGTTGTTCTCCTTCTTGGTAGGATCCATACTGGAAGACCTTACCAAGTTTGATACCTCAGATGGAGTAGTGCTTTTATCTTGGACAACCTTATTGGAGCATCACTATACCACGTAGATGCTACGGGGTATGCAAATGAATACACAATGCATCATCTAATGAAAACATAGAGAACAAGAAAAGAAGAAGAAGATCACCACAACACTGCCTAAGATGTGTATAACTCAGAGCAAGAGCTCATATATCTCTCTAGGAAGAACAGAGGCAAAATGCTAGTAATAGTATGCATACAAGAACAAGATATCGATTAGGAACCGTGGAAGACTCGAACCGTCAGCCGTTTTGACTAACCTACCCATGCACACCCTTCGCAGTCACTGCTGTAACTCGCATGGTTATGCAATAACACATGGCACTCATGGTGGATAGTGCAAATCCACAATAGATACCCATCCCCTATCTGACAAACATCAATATGTGCTTGTGCATCTATGCAACAATCATTTTGGGCATAGCCTTGGCAGAGAACTAGGTGCAACTTAGGAACATCACAACCAAATCACTAAGGACGTTTGAAAACAAAGCTCTCTCTTTCCGAATCTATCTGAACTGAGTGAGAATTGATCTATATCGCCTGCTTCTACAATAGCACACAACGCTCTGGGTGCTCTTCCGATTGCGAGGCTACCTAACAGCCACTGCTGTAAACTCTTACTCTTCATCCGAACTTGAACCGCACTGCAAGTGTGCACCAATAACCCCAACTTTGCTTAGTCCCGCATCATTGCGTTCACTCACCTTCGATCACAACTGCTTTGCAGGCTCAAGTCCACTCAAACTTGCATCAGCAGTTTCCTGTTGCCTCTTCTACAACCATATCTTCAACCAGTGATCCTTTTTCATATCCACCATCAGCCACTACAAAGGATGCGGTTTTGACCAATCCACTGGCTGATGCACAGGCCATTGTTCCATAGGAAGTATCTCCTCAATCCGTGCACCTTGAGGCAGTTGTTGTTGTCAGCGCTCTTCCTATGTAGCTACTCACTCTACTACCATCGGTTCGTAAGAAGGGGGATCACACAACTCAGGGAAGCGAGTGTGCTTAGTATAAAGCATCTCCAAAATCTAATTCGCCTCATTCCACCAAGGAGGGCTAGGAGGTAAGGACATGCTGAAGGAGTGGGGACTAGCTCTAACCAAAAACAAAGGGAACGCCTTTGCCACTTCAAGACTATACCTTCCTACGTGAGCGAGCAACAGCTTCCACAATCTCTTGAGGCAATTTCTCATACTTTGCATGCCAATCTTCCTTAGCAGGTACTGACTCTCCACAACCACCCTTTTACCCTTGTTCGCATTACAACTCCCATCTGCGGAAGCACTTGAACCCATCGGACCAGAGACTGAGGACCACTTTGCGGCACTGACCCCGCACCAGCACCCGCATCACCATCTATATCTAGATGGCGTTGGTGTGCAATAACAGCCCTACACGTCTATGGAGCCATTGCTTCTTGCCGGAGTGCGATCTGTCTATCCCACTCTGCACGCACGTCCCCTTGCAAAGCATTAAGGAGCGACCCATCTGCTCCATGTTGACACTAATCGTGCCAAGGAAAGCTCACAAATACTCAGCCAGTCCATCAGTAGTACATCGTCGCAACAACTCATCCTGAATTCCCGAAACATACTCCCTATGCAACTGCTGTGTGGCCTAAGTGAGCTTTGGCTACCTACACTTGTGCTTCTAGGATTGCAACCCGCTCTTCCAATTACTGCATCCTCGCATTCTGACTTCGTAGGGCCTCATTCTTGTTGCACAATTGAAAAACTTTAGTCTCTAATGTCATAACTCTGGAGGGATCAGTCCCATAGAACATTACACTGCAAGCCAAGCTAGCAGCTGTGCACAAAATTGAATCTGTACATGCATTGATTGCAGTCGCAATGACAATCCAACCATCGCCGAGGGTGTCGGAGAGACCACCCAGGCTCGAAGACCACAATGGCCTCCTCTGTTGGCTGTCATCCACACTGCCTCCATCACTGCTACCATCGTAGTGGATGTTGCTGTCGTGGTTGCTGTTGTGTGTTGGAGCTGCTCTAGCCATCATTGAGTAAGAGAACTACCAACCATCAAGCTTCCTGATGAAATACCCACCACAGTCGAGCACAAGTGCCACCAAAATGGTTACCCGCTTAAAAATTACCAGTGGGAGAGGTGGGGGCATCACACTGAGCTCCGTTGACGATAACCCACTCCACAACAAACTCACATACACCCATGTTGATGCCGTGACTACATGGGAAGGAGTAAGGGGAGTAATAGAGGGAAGCACTCCCTGCGTGATCTGAGGACCTCAACACCTCTGCTTCTTAGACTCTCGACTAGATGAGCCTTCACCCACATCCTGCAAAGGTTCTTCTAGCTCTAGGGTCAAAACTAGTGCCATATTCCTTTGAGGCACAGTAGAGTAAACTTCCAAAATCTACCCAATCTTTGAATTCATAGCTTGTTTCTTCTTTACCACTGTTGCCACCCTCTGTGTCTCTCCATGGATTCTCTCCTTTAAAACTCATGCCCAATGCACTGGAGGGGCACTCATCATTGCTCTACTACTGTGATCATCCCACGAGACCTGGGACTAATCATATAGGTCTTCGCTTGCAAATAGACCGACTCCAGACTCCATCGATAAAGATCATGAAACTTGAACATCTTTACAAGTGCTCAACTTGTACTCACCTCAAGCTGGGTTTCCAAACTCACCTCGAGCTAGGTTGCCAAACTCTACCACCATCTCTTCAACTGAACACGATGGTTGCACCAATAGCTCCCCATCCATCGGCAAGAACAGTCGCTGATAAATCAATTGAGTGGTGAGCACCCGATTCTCTCCCAAAAACTTCACGGCTGATCCGAGTGCAAGCTGCTGACAAAGTGCTAACGCCACTGGGTGAAAGTTCACCTTTAGCCAATCAATGCTGTTGAAACTTCAAATCCTCGGCCTTTGCAAACGTGCGTCAGTAGGATGAGAATCAATATACACTAATGGAATGAAAGGATGAAATTGCGCGTGTGACATCACCATAGCAATGCGGAGCAAGGGGAAGCAAAGAGAGCTGAATAAAATTAGAATAAGGAAGGCGAAGGAATCTGAAAGAACTGATATTGTGACGAGGAAGACTACGAATGCTACAGGTACATGTAGAAAAGTGACAAAAGATTGCATTCTCGATCACCAATACCCCTCCTTGACGACAAACTGTTGCATGGTGGCTGGGACAAGACCTCGCAAAACACTTCTATCATCATGCATCTTACCATACTGCCACATATCCTCCTATGATTGCTCTACTGCCTCCACCTCAACCCAGGAAATGTGTGCCTCATTAGATACCAAAAATGGGCACTGAAGGCTCCCATCATGATGATAAGGACGTAGTCAAAATCCATTAACTGGATGTGGAAGAACGTGCCCTTGCAGATCCGCAAGATAGAACAATGTAGACCGGCACCCATGAAATATCCAAAACGGTCCCGACCACTACAACTTCAACTTCCTTGGCATCCGCCCTAAAGACAGCTATTGAACAGCAACACCAGTTGCCCGCGTTCGAACATCTCTTTTTTGAAGCCAAATCCCCCCTTCAATTCCACCTTTCTTGAACCTCCAAATCAAGATAATAGCTTTCCATCTGCATATCATCCAGCTGATCTAGCACATCCAGACGGCACACCATAGACTCCTGCGAAAGAAGCCTATCCTCCACCGCAACCCACAAGCTAGGAACTACGTGCTCGATCGGTGTGATTGCTTCCATCCCAAATGCCAGAGTTTTCGAGCATATCTAACTATAGCCATGGAATCCTGATATATTTGATGCATTTGTCTTGGTCCACCAGTAAAAGATGAAGGTAACACTATCCGCTCATGCCCTATAGTGCTTCCAAGGATAGGAAGACAATTGTCTTCTCTTGAGGTCATGTATTGAAGTCCTCTATACATTTCAACTCTAAGTTTTTGTGGATTATTGTAGATCCAATTTAATCCACATTGTTTGATGCTATCTCATGCCCATTCATCCAGATGGAGAGGCCTTGCCAGAGCGTAGGATTCCCCCTTAACAAGGATGCAATTGGCATCTTGACCTCTGTGGAGAGGAAGGCTGCTAACTCGACAATATCAAACGGTCCCTGGGAGGTCTCCCTTCCCAACATTAGTGGCTCATCAAAGCTGTAGAGGTCTTCCTCCTCTCTTAGGTTCAGCACTGGGTCCTCTTGAAACATCCATTGCATCAAGTCTAAAACCTTTGAGTTATCAGAGCTGAGTGGTTCCTCTTCTTCCACTCTCTCCAGCACCCTAACTACCTTCACTCCCCTATGAGTGGTCAGGTGGTCAAGGTGGATGGTATCCAACCCTGTGTTAACCTTCAGTCTATGCTCGAATTTCTCTTGGCATTCTTGTAACAAGTTTTGAGCGTCTATTAAGCATTGTTTCTCTAAGACCAAGTCTAGATAAGCTCCCTTAAGAGAAGGTGGAGATTTGAGACCTTAGGCCCACACTGGCTTGTCTACAACTAGATATGGGGGCATACTAGGATCATTCACGGAAGGGGCTCACTCGGATGTAGAGAAGGTGGTGAAGTGGTTGTCTCCTCATCTAAACCATCTTGGATAAGCACTTGATTCATTCCTTCGCCCACACTGGTGACCTTCTTGGGCTTGGTCTATGGGGGCTGGTGTGCCTCAAGAAATTAAGACGTGGGATTCCTATCCTTCCTTGCTTTCTTCTGCATTTCTTTGCCTAGGGCCTTTGCTTGCATCCTTGTGATTACCTTCAATGCCACCGCTACTACTTGACCTTGTTCAATGCTTAGTAAGAAGATGCTAGTGCTCTTGAGCGGGGTGGTCAGAGTCGTTGTCATCCTCAAGGGACATCCTTGAATAAATGCTCCACTCCTCATCCAACACACAAGGTTGTAAGACTTGTTGTGGACAGGACCACTGGGGTGAGATCCATGTATGGATGGTCCTTTAAAAAGTGCAGCCTTTGGCATTTAAAGCATGATAAGAGAGGGTTTGCTGCACCCTTATATGGGCATTCGCTTGCCCTATGTGGAGCTTGACATGTATAGCATTGTATTGGGGGCCTTTGTGTCAAGGAATTGATGTCTCTTGCCCTCGAGGCCACGGGCGCTTGTCTGATATACCAAAACATACCGATCCTCGTGCAAAAGGTAGTGACTTATGATGCCATTTCCTTCCTCATAAGGATGATAGTCTAGATGACCGTGATCATGCTCAAGTTCTTCCCAATCATTAGGTAGTTCTTCCACCAATACTTGGTTGACTGTGACTTCATTCCATTATGAGATATTTATACAAATTGGAGAGATTCTCTCTCTGCATGTAGGAATTGTAAGACTTTCTCTCTCTACATGTAGAACTTGCATCTAGGAATCATATGTAGAATTTGCATGTAGAACATGCATGTAGGAACCGCATAGAACTTGCATATAGAACATGCATGTTGGATACCTAAGAGAAACTATTCCTAACCTTATGCAAGTACAAGTGGAGCTTTGCCACTACTCTACACACACATTCTATGCTACTTAATTCCATGTTGCCACAGGGTCAACAATTGTGGTTATGGGATTGGGTCAATGCCTATCAATGCCTCTGAGACCAGCGGGATAGAAAATCCTGACACATCATAATCAAGGCAGTGGGATAGGTGACTAACATGTGTCAAGTTGGTGGGATAGAGACTAAGGTCATGGATCGGCAGGATAGCGAGCTAAGGTGACAGGTCATCGAGATAGGAAATGTTTGGGAATACGTAGTGTCTCACTCTCTTTTGATGATTCCTGGTGGTTCTTCAAGTTCTGTTCCAAGTTTGTGTGCATAGGGAGGTTGTTAAGGACCTAAACTACCTACCACAATTAAAAAACATCACAAAACAATAACTTTTGGCACACCAACGAGTGGTTTCTACAAGTTAGACTATCAAGCACCCAAAAGCACTTTAAAATTCCACTCCAGTATTCATTCTAGATACCTTCTTTTATAAACAAACATAAAAAACAAGCTCAAATGCATGAAAATGGCGTTATGGACCAAAAGTTGAAAAGTCATCTTTTCTACTCTAAAATCACTCCTTTTCGCTTCCAATCCACTCCTAATCTCCACTAACAAGGCCTAAGGACATGTGCAATGGGTTGTTTACGGGAGGAAGCTAAATAAACACAAAAGCATACTTCGTATCTCCCAAGAAATGGTGCCAAAGATGTGTTGTCTGGCAGAGAGACACGTGTCATGGGGATGTTGGAAGTGTGCCGATACAGCTCCTCACTCCCGTGTTACTCCTTGTGGGATCATTGCATAGTAAAGCCTTCACTTGAGTGCCTATCGGATCGTTGCAATGGGGTTTCCACTAAGAAGAAGGGGATGAGAAAGGAGAAGGGAGGGGGAGGGAAGAAGGGAAGGGGATGGAGAAGGAGAAGAAGGTGAAGGGGGATCGTAGCAAATTCCAAAGGCAACAAGGAGAGCAAGAAAACCTCAATCTCAACACATGAGTAAGAAGAGAGCTTATATTTCTTAAAGGTTGCATACAACAATGAAGACCAAAGTCAACCACTTGGCCTTTATACATGTCACCTTTTGAAGGGAGGGCCAACCCTATTCCTTGTACCACTCTCTCTCTCTTTTGTTACAACTACTTGGGCCCATATGGCACCAAGGCATATGCTGATCCTCACAACCTTCGCTCGGTCTTCAAATGGCTATTGTGCTATCCATATACAGGATCCAAATGGCTCTTGTATTATCCTTGCCAATTGAGGCGATCTTGCAACTACTTTGAAATTGAGCCATTTGTGGCTCAAAATTCATAGGTTTTGGATGGGCCAAATCCAATAGCATGCTCAATTGCTATTAACAGATGGCCAAGACATTCCAAAAAGAAAAGGTGGAAAAATAAAAGAAGCATGTGGGTTAAGCATGTCGATGGGGAAGGATCTTCAATGAGCGTTCTAGGAAAAAGTAGTGAATAGTGAGTGACTATGCATGTCTTGAACCAGATTACAACAAATGAAGTCGAGGGAAAAATGCCTCTAGAGCTATCTTTTAGAAAGAATCCACTCATCAAAAATCTCTGAATGTTTCAACTCGACACTTGCGTCCGTGTTCATAGTGGCACCTAATGATCCATGGAAGTATAAGTCTTATCTTCATTGCTATAGTAAAGCATCCAAGGCCTACTCATTCTCTAATTTGATGACATGGAAGATGTTGCATGATGCGGTCTTCCAAGAATTTAGCTCCTGCATAGTGGAGTAGCCTCCAATGCAAATGTAAAATTGATTCCAATACCAAACTCCAATTCTAGATTAGGTGGCATAGAGTAAAAATGAATCTGATATAGAGAGGAAAGAGACTCTAGTGCTAGAGAGGAGAAGACTACTTTGGTGTGTGGACACTAGAAGATACAAGAATCTCAACATCTCTAAGGCTAGTACTAAGGGTTACAGGGGTTGATGAATATGATCGAACTACCTTTTAATGGCTTAGGTGAATTTCATATTGTATATGTCCACATCATCCAACTATGGTTTTCAATGAAAATGAGGACCTTATCATGATCTCATGGGCACAAATTTCACATTGAACCAACTATAATGGGTTATGTCCCAATTCATGGCCACCGTCAAGATTGGAGTCTGGTGCCCCTTAACTTCCATACAAGTTGGGCATACAAGTCAGGCAGATTTTGTGGCTGCCATTAGAGGCCTTTCTCTTCTACCCCTCATGCAAGCATTAAACCTATGGCCTTGCATTGTATGACAACATCATCTTTGTTGAAGGCCATGCTCATCCCGATTCATGCTAGTTGACTAATAGATAGCACATTTTTCATAGATCCAAGACGTGAACTACTTCCCTAAGAACCTTTTCCTCACTAGTGGTGGTGTTGAATGGCATGGCCCTAATTCCCTTGATGGGATATCTCTAGTTGTCACTAAGTGATTGGAGGTGTGGGTCTAGAGCCACTCACCAGCCTTTGTCATGTGCTTGGAAGCACTGTTTTCTACATATCAAAGGCCCAACACCTAGACTACATGTGTAGAGCACCTCTTTCTACATATCAACGCTCAACACATGTAGTTACTACAAGAGTAGAACACCTCTCCATCACCCAAGTAATGAATAAGTCCTCCTTGATCATGATTGCTACATTTTTCCTTATTGGATCCAGCTTGACCTTCCTCAAACTCTCTACTCCTAGTTTCACTTTCTTGGTTTAATAGTCCTTTGGCAAAGTGCCTTGGTTTTCCATAGTTGAAGCATGTATTGTTGAATCTAGCATTTTTAAACCTCAATTTCTCATTTGAATTACTCTTGTTGCAACTATCTTTTGTCATTCATTTAGCCAAGAATTCGTTCTTTTTAGATCTTCCAAATTTCTTCTCTCAATCCTTTATGTCCTATAATCATGGTGATCACAACTTTGTAAGTTCAAGGAAGCATGCCTAGCGTCAATCTAATGATCAAAGACAAACATATTTTTTGACCAACTATAGCCAATTCATCTCGAACCACCTTCACCTTTGTGATGTATTCCTACAGTGAATCTCCCTCATTTATCTTCATGTTGTAAAGATATGTCTTGAGGTCAAGTATTTGAGCTTTTTGGTTTTCATAAAACATCTCCTTGAGCACCTTCCAAGATATTCTTGATGTCTAAATTACATCCCACACTACTCAATCCTAAACTATGATTGTATCCGCTTAGTGGTCACCACTCTGATGGTGTTCTTGATGTACTCGAGGTAAGCTTGTTAAGTCAGAGAGTTGTAGGACTTTATTGAATATGACCCTTCTGAAATCCAAAGGGAACTTCTTCATTCAATATCAATACAAAATATAGAATCTTTCAACAATAACAAGGCTCAAATACTATGTCAAAAGAATGTCATCTAACCAACTAATGTACACCACTCAAATACATAGCAAGAACTATCTACATAAGGGCCTTGGTCTTGAAAGCTTGTCTCTAATGCTATGATTGATCGGTACTGCTACTAATATAGACACTTAAGCATGATAACGCACACATGGAAATTAAATGCCAATCTTAACAAATGCATCACACCAAACCAAAACCTTGATTACACATAGTTATCATGGTGTTATACCCTCCTTTAACCTAGTTGGAATGTACAACAGACTATAAAAATCAAAGTTTGGTATGGATGTTGTGTGCCTCCTCAGAGGGCTTTAGTGGCATCTTGTGTGCTCACTCAAGGTCGTCTCAAACTTGTCTTTGCAATTGCCACTCATTGTAAAAATTCTAGCATGCCACTCCAACTCCAGACCTCTTACTCACATGGTGCAACGTTTAGCATGCTCCTACTCTGTGGCTCTAGACCCCTAGACTTGCCACTCCATTTTTGCAATTAAGCCCATCTCTCCAACAACTTCCCCACAGTTCCTATATGCAACCACACAATCCACCTATCTTTCTACTACGCTTACCTTTTCCAACAACTATCCCTTTTGTCATCCATAATTGAAATGGTGGTATTATTAGGCCAAGAAATTGATGCCCATATCAATCAAGAGATCACAGAAACTCTTATATGTTCCTTAACATGCTCAAGGATTAGAAGAGTATTTGGGAAGTTTGATGAACAAGAAATTGCATAGATAAGCATGTGGATATGCTACTTATGATTTGGCATGAGAGCACAAGCGATGCGGACCTATAACTTACAGCTCATGTTACGCTGTGGGCAAACGAGTGCGATGAACATGTAATGAACAATGTTTGAAACATGTATGGATGTGAGAGAGTAGAGTAACAAAAGGCATCACCTGCATGGTAAGCAATAAAACACCATGATACATCAATGAAGGAGTTAGCCTAAGATGCTAATTAATAAAATTATATGGGCAAATATCAAATAAGCAAAGGCAAGAGTCATTTTACTTCATGACATACTTACTTTGTATCCTTTAGCTTCTTAATGTGTGCGCAAAGGTGAAACATGTGGAGTCATGCATCATTGTGCTAGACTATATGTTGAAACTTACCAATTGAAGGAGCTTGACAAGCTAGATGTGCAAATTCTAATTTTTAGTCTAGGTAGCCTTAGCAATGATAAGATTTTAGCAAAGCGAAAATTAGGCATTTCTTGAATTTTTGAAAGTGCATTTTTCCTATTGGCTCTTCTTTATTAGACTTGAATGCAAACTTTAAAGTGGTTGACTTTCTCTCTCTCTCTCTCTCTCTCTCTCTCTCTCTCTCTTTATCTCCTCAAGTCTTCTTACACACGATCTCTACCTTTTCTCCCACACCCTCTCTCTCTCTCTGTCTCTCTCTCTCCCCCCCCTTTCCCCCACCATTTTCAATGGATTCCTTTTAGTTTACTTTTTTTATCTCAGGCAAGCCTTATGAATGATTGAATATCATTCACCTTGTTATATCATTTGATTAGTGTGGCATTAGTTCTTGCATAAATCAACATTAATATCAAAAAAGATTCACCCTACAAACCATCATTAGTCAATCTTATTATAAGTTCGTCAATCAATTTTCATCATAGCTCCATCTTGCACTTCAACCACCTCTCCTAGCACTCTCTTAGAGCCACAAGTGGAGTAACAAGAATTGCATAGCTCCCCACTAGATGCAAAGTGTTGAAAAAGCCTTTCCTTTCATCCCCAAGATGTGGGGATGGTTCTATACATATCGTTTCATCCATAAACAAAATGCTTAGCCCATACTAGGCCTTTAATAGGTTTTGTTACTAGTCCCTGCTATATTGTGTCATCAATTAGATCAACTCTTGTGAGAGCTTGTTCCCTCACCAAAAATCTTGTTGCTTCCTAGTGTTTATACTGGACTTCTACCAACCATGTACCTCCTTTGGAAGAGATGTAACAATAATCTAGAGACGTGTCTTAAATTGGAAGATGCAAAGGTACAAACGATAAAGAGAGATATATACCTGAATTTCTTCTAGAGACACCATGTGGAGAACTCAATATTGGGCTCACGCAAATATCAAAGGCATTTTCCCAATAAGCCTTTCAAGCTTCCACACGGAATGTCTAACTCAATTTGCTTATCATTTTCTATTCTAATTGAAAAGAGAATTTGCAAGTTTTTGCATGCCTTCCTTAATTGCTTTCTAAATTCTAGAGATCAGTAGTAGATTCCCTTAAACCAAACTATCAATCAATATAGATACCCTCAACCCAAAACCCCTGAATTTAAAACCCACGTTTCAACCACATACAAGTAATATTAGTTAATTTGGGCACATTTATGTTTGCCATCATGCAGCATGATCATGATTCATGTTGTGACCTAATCGAATAGGAGTTGACTCCAATGAGCAGTAACCTCGTATACAAGGCAATAGTGTTTTAGAAAGGTACAGTTAGTACACCCAAGTAGGGCCTACACCCAAAATGTTGCCTAAGGTAAAGGAGGAAAACTTGTTTGGTCTAGAAAAAGGGGAAGGAGAACTAATTAGAAGACCCTTTCTATTTTATTTTTTGGGGGTCAGGCGTGAAGGGGGCAAGAAACAGTGGCAAGGGAAGAGGGGGGGCGGGGGGGGGAGGGGGGGGAACTCATGTGACCAAACAAGGGTGAATAGGGCAGTCATAGAATACGAAGTGAAGAGAAGGAACATAATGAAACTATAAACAGCTTATGAAAATATAAAATAAGGAAACAGTCAACCCCTTCCCCTTAGGATTTTTATAAAAAATCAGGATTCGTGCCATTGCACACAGTGTAGCCACGATAGAAGGAAAGATTCAGATATCGGTACTTACTCTCTCAGCTGGTAGGCTGGCTTGATATCAAAACGCTGTCTTCCAAATGCCGGCCTTATTCAATTACACTTGGTGCAAAAGCACAGAAGGACGTAGAAACTAGAATGGACAGGCTCTGCCTGATCAAAGAAAATACCTGCAGAGCCGTAAAACAGGATCTGGTACAGTAGGCCAATGACTTTCTATCGGAGTCAAGATAACCTTCTTGTGAATAATTCACTTAAAGCAACCTTTCAGTTAAGCATCATCATTCAAACCCAACCGTTTAAGCCATCACCCACAGCACGTTTCCAAAGATCATTATAATACGACCCTCTTAAAACTGGCTGTAGCACTTATTATAGGCAGTTCAATATTCTCTTTTTATCATGGCACTTTTATTGCAAGAAAAGTAGTGCCCATCTCTCAATGAGACAACACCAGATTGCTTTACCAACAGCTTGCCCTCCTCTGTTACAAACATTTACAACAGAGAAATTACAAATATGGATATAAAATAGAGGAAATAAGTTACAAATCCAAAAAACAAAAACGACATGCCTTTTCTCACCTTCCATTTTGACTCTTTGAATCGTTCAAGGCAACTGTGCAGCTCAGTCTGTTTCTCCAGCACAGCTCGCATAGCCTTTCAAAAGACAACCCACAAACCAATCAGATGATAGCAAGCTAAGAACCCAAAAAAAAAAGGTGTTCCCTCCAGCTAAACAAGATATTGAAGGGAGTGCACACACCTTCCGTGTCTCTGCCAATTCTGTCTCCAATGACCTTATTCGTTCCAAGGATGCATCTAGAAGAGCTTCTTTCGGATTATGTGGCTCCTGATTCTTGCTCAACAAAGTGACCTTCTCTTCTAATCTGTCAAGCCTCTTTCGGATGGCTGGAGATGCATCAAAATACACTGAGGGATAGAAAGCATATGGAGGCTCCATATTATGTGGCATCTCCTTGTAACGAATCGGCTTTGTGTAAGGTTTTTCTTCCTTGGCCACCGTACGTTTGCCACTGCAGCTGCAACCATTACGAATGTGGCGGAAAACTGACAAAATGCTGAAGACAACAGCCATGATGACCGCCACCATCCCATAAAAGATTTTACTGAAAGGCACCTTCACAGCAGATACTCCAAGATTTCCTGAAAGACGAGGCGCATTAGGGAAAGAAAGGCACAGGAGTAAAAGAACTGAGTGAGTGAGAGAGAGAGAGAGAGAGAGAGTCTACCTTTCACAAGATTTGGATTCTTTACAGTTACCTTCTTTCCCCACCCACCATCAATAGCCTTATCAACAATAGGAATAGACTCTGCTCCTGATAACTCTGGGGAGTAGTCAGACAAAATTCCATTGGTATTTAACCGTCCCTGTCAAAAAGCAATAGCACAACAAGAAGAGATTCATCACTTCATCTAGGCTATACCTCAGATAGAGTTTTCCAACAGCCTATTTCTACAGAGGAACACTTTTCACGCAAACCCTAAGGACTATTCTGATAATCAATTTCACATATGAATGAATGTTCTCTAATTTGTGGCAATCTTGTACATGACATAATTTCCGGAGGAATTGGAAAAAGAATCAGAAACAAAGCTGCAAACTAGTTTTAAAACTCCCTGCCAGGGCTCCCTATAGCGGGTCGTGGTAGGAAGGAGGATCTTTCTAAATCCAGAAACGACACCACAAGGGGAGTTGGAGGTGATCTCAAAATGGTGTTGAGTGGGAGGATGCACAGCAATCAAATATTCTTGGAAGAAAGTTTGCAAGAGCAATTGATTTCAATCCCAAAACAGAAATGTTCTACATAAGGTTAGAAAACTCTTTAAGCCCAGCAAAATGCTACTAAATGTAGCCTGCTGTCCCGAACTAGTAGAATTCCCTAGATTTTACTCTCCCCACACTCACTTCCTTTGCGTGCAAGCGACTTCAGCTCCTAACTAATATTTCCGTGAGGTTGGGCTGGCTTTTTGACTGACACTTTTGCCACCACCTGAGTTTTTGCTGCCACAGCATGCTGCTGTTAGAAATCAACCAACAGAGGGTATGCACAGCAAAAGACTGATAGAAAAGCCCAGGAGCTCACACAGTGTGTGTGGTAAGTGGAATCACAAACTTCTTAACTTTATGTGCTTCAAATAGATGTGCAGACTAGTAAATAGACAATGATGCAGTCAGATATAGAAACCACCGGGCTGGCCGACCTGGTTGGCCCACCGACCAGCCTTCTTGGCCCTATATAAGGGCAGGGTGCTGCCCTTTTGCAGCCCCTCCCTTTGCTGTAGTACCTGGCCCATTGGATGCTGCTGCCAGTCCCTCCTGCAGGCCCTTAACCTGCCCATAGACAAGCTCATCCCAGGCACCTCTGGCCCAGGGATACTCCTCTTACCTGCTGCTTAAAATCTGCCTTCTTCCAGGCCAGTTCCATGCCGGGATGCCTCGCCATCTGCTGCAGCCTTCTTCCCCTGTGAGGTGCTTGTGGCAGACCCCTCTCTCTCTCTTCTTTGGGCATATCCTGCTCTAGGTCTCCCTCCCCCCCCCTCTCCTCTTTGGGGGCTTACAGAAGGGGAGGTGACCTTTCCAACAGCTGTCTCAAGCAGCAGTGCAGCCACCCATTAGCCTTATGTATGGGACTTTGCAAACAATACTTTCGTAAGATCTAATCTTATAAATCAAAATTCTTATTAAACCATTGAAAGAATAAAGGAACGAAGGGAGTTTGTAAGTGACTTTAAACAAAATTATGAGTAAATGAGGACAAGAATGTTTAAAATAACTTAGTAAGCAAAGCTAAATTATATTCTCATATCTTATTCTCATCAGTACAAAAGCATAAGCTGCCATCTGGGTTTCGAAAGATCCAGTATTTTCTCAATAATGCTTTTGACTGACTTCATCAGGAGATTTTCGCTCTTCGTTGTCGACGGACGAGTCCCCGACTCCTTATCGCAGTGCTATAGCAGAGGCCCTGACATTGGAGCTACTATGGTCACAGGACTTCTCTGCCTCGGTCTGTGAGACAAAATGTACATTAAGGACAAGGTGCAGGCAGAGCAGGTGGACAAGGGCATGCTTTTGAGAGAGCAGTGATATTGCAGACACTGCTGAGTCACCCAATTCATCAGAGGCTATCTTTCAGTAAGCGAGGATGCGTTCCACGAGTAGAACGTGGAGTTGTTAGATGAGGAGGATTGACTTTTGAGTTTGGAGAATTCACTTTGAGTTTTGATCATTGACATGTTTATTATCATTAATGTATAGACTGTCATATATACAGTCTAGCTAGCTTCTTGTTAGGAGTGTGGACCATGTTCATTCGGCAACATGGAGCAACAACCTCTTTCAATGGAAAAACGCTCCATACCTTGTGCAAACTTTGACACTTTGGCAAAGCTGAATGCTGTTTAAGGTGGAACGCCTTGCTTATGCCAGCAGTCTGATGGCAGATCTGGGGGAACCATACAACGCAGCACATATTTTTTGGATAGGCCACTAGGCCACCAATTGACACCCCAAACTCTTAAGCAGGGGCATGAAAAGCCACCTCATCTGCCTAGAATAGGTTATCGCAAACAAAAGAAAATTTGCATTATGCTGTCAGCCAATTGACTCTTCATAGTCACACACACACGGGAAATTCTGCCGTTTCTTGCTGAATTTGTTCTTAGTCTCCACTGATCAGCCTAATAATCAATCCTACAATGCAGGATGCCGGCTTCAAGTGATGCGATCCCATCGTTGCCCCCAATCCTCCAGAGACACCAGCCGACTGCGGTGCGAAGTGTAAAAGCAACCAGAATGAAGCCAAAAACCCCTAATTTTTCAAGAAATTGATGGAGGGGGGCAAGGGGGAAGAACCTGCGGGGAGCAGGAGGCGGATCTGGAGTCTGGTTGTGTGCCGGAGGTGCTGTTCCGGCACGGGATGCAGCCTGAAAGAGATGAAGCAAACTTCAAAGCAGAGAAGGAAGGAGAGGGAAATTTTGGGATTTTTGGAAAGGAAAGAACAGATTGAAGGTTGGTTTGCTTTTGTTGTTTGCAGTGATGACGTGGCTGAGAGAAAATCAGCTCCTCTCTTTCCTTCTCTTTTCGTCCCTTTTCTCATCTCTTTCCTTCTCTCTTTTTCTGTCTTTCCCTCCTCTATTTTCTCTCTTATCTCCTCTCTTTTTTCTCCTCTCTTTTCCTCTCTTTTCCTCTCTTTTCCTCTCTTATCTCCTCTCTTTCCTTCTCTTTTCGTCTCTTTTCTCATCTCTTTCCTTCTCTCTTTTTCTCTCTTTCCCTCCTCTCTTTTCTCCTCTCTTTCCTTCTCTCTTTTTCTCTCTTTTATTACAAAAACAGACAGAGAAGGCCACATCAATTCCACCTCCCCTCCCCCCCCTTTTTTTTTTTAAATTAAATAAAACAAGCCAATTATATCAATTCCACCTCTCTTTAGTCTTTCGCCTCTGTATGTTTGGCCTACCATATATGCAGGCTTAAGTGAAGCCGATGCGCATTTCAGAAAGCTCATGTTTTTGTGGAATTTGCGCCGCTTGGAGCCACACCAACGCTACAAATCCTCTCTCTCTCTCTCTCTCTCTCTCTCTCTCTCTCTCTCTTTGCTAATTTCTTCCCTTCAAATCCTCTCTCTCTCTCTCTCTTTCTCCCTCTCTCCTACTCTCTCTCAGCTTTCTGCCCCCTTTTCCATGCTGCACATTCAATTCGTCTTCTTTTTCGATCTCGAGCAGGCCTTATGAATGATATTCATCTTGTTTTAACTTAATAAGGCCCACTTTGCTCCAAATCATCAGCGCACTCCATGAGTGTTTAGCAACAAAACCGCCCTCGAAATCAAGAAAATATCGGCTCCCCATCTCACTCCAGATGAGTGCTGTGCAACAAAACCGCCCTCGAAATGAAGAATATATCGGCACACCATCTTCAAAATACTGGTTGGGCACCTATTGAAATCGAGAAAAATCGACTCTCCATCTTCAAAATACTGACTGGGCATCTATGATGCCCAAAACTGGCTAACTAAGAATCGATGGAAGTTTTGGGGCATCATTGGATGTTCTAGGATGCCCAAAACTAGCTAACTCATTGGGCATCTATGGATGTTCTGAGATGCCCAAAACTAGCTAACTGAGAGAATTACATTCTCCTTTGCAAACTTTCACCTGTAACAAAACAAACTACTTTAGGGTGATGTAAGGTGCCTTTTAAGGAGTTCATCTTACAAAGCTTTTACTTTCAAGCTAAAATTGCATTTTAATAGCCCTAACAAGCATTGCTTTCTCCTTAGAAGTTAGCACCCACTTCCCACTACACTAGGAGGCAGTGCCTATGTGCACTTGTGCTAATTGGTTAGGATAAGAGTTTTCCATTAGCACCTGCTCCAAGTATGTTTGGCAAGAGGAACCTTAGCCTGCAAGAGTTTGTGGCTTTCTCCTATTCCTTCACATGCTACTGCAAACATGCTATAGGTGAAAAAGATTTGCTCTCATGAGGGCGACAATAGTGGAACCCCTAAATCCATACTTATAGTTGCCCTATCTTCCAATGTTAGCATTTCTCTTGAGTGGGTAACAAGACGCTTGGAAATTCCCTTTTTTGGCAACCGTGAAACAACAAAGTGGGGAAAATGCCCAATTGGGAATGTCCTCTAAAGCCATTTCTATGGCATCATCCTCCCATCAAAGTCGCTTAAGCTTTGAGGATTCATCTCAATCATCAAAGCATCTTGCTTTATTTTTGGATCATCTTGCTCTATTTTTCAAGACGCCACCAAATGGGTTAAGTTGTAAACAATAGAGTGATTCATGCTACCATCCCTCAACACACCTACAATCGGTCAACACCACCTTCAATAATGTTTCCATGCCTCTACAAAAGTGTTGATGCATGCACATTGTGCAGCTTATTGACATCATTTTTTTATCCTTTTCCTCCTCACTTGACACAACCTCTCCATCAGGTAAAATGGTGCATAGCTTCAGTGCTCACCACCTTCAAAGGCCTCCTCAAAGCCTCTATGTACCCCTTCAAAAATCTTGCACGTCAAAGCTAAAGTATCATCCTAAAAACAATCCTGGCATTGTTTCACCCTGAAAAATGAACTACTTTTGTCTCCCTCCCCTCAACTTTTGACTTACACGAAAGGCCCATGGTTGATGGCCTTTTAAAGTGGTTCTCAACATCCACTCCTCACCACTTTAAGTTATGCACATAGCCACCATCACACCTTTTTGTTAAATACTATACAAAAGCTAAAACAAATCAATACACCCCTCATGCTCATGCCTCTTAAAATGTTCATCGAACAATGCCATAACTTACCTCCTTTCCTTTTGATTTTATTGCTCCATCTATCAATAAAATCTCCCTCTTCCTCTCCATGTGTACAAGTTACGCTACTCTTTTGATGATATCTTACATTGCGGATGGAGAGACAATGAGAGAGAGAGAGAGAGAGAGAGAGATGAATACTACTTTTATGGTCATCAATGTATGGCCCCCCACTATAAAGCATTGTTTGAAAAGCCTTCTCCCATGTCTTTTTACCGCTTACATGTTTTGAAGATGCATTGTGTTAAGTATTACATGATCATACGATAAACTATTTGCAAGTCACGTCTAACAAGTTCAAAAGTGCCAAGAGTGTGAAAATGCATTTTCGTTGTCCTCAAACATGTCCTCTTATTACCTCATGTCAAATAGTATTGGTTGAAACAACCAACTATAAAATTCAAGCTACTTGTAACTCTTAAATTTTGTCTGTACTCCAATTCTGTTTTGAAGTATTTTGAGATCACCTTGTCGGGTCCAAGTCCTTGTGAGCCAGATGAGATGAGAGATGCATGAGAATAGAAATAACAATAAATAAACATTTGATTTGCATTTCCATACATTTGTTTATGTGACATTGCATCTTCACCAAGCTAGAAAGTGACATGCGATCAAGTACTCCATACTTGTAGCACCTAAAATAGTGCAACACATATTTGGGTAAGAAATTTGGGTGAACATTCAAACTCAAAGCAAGCAATGGCATGAACTATGCCAACCCCCATCGAGTACACGAGAGGATTCTAAGACCTACGTGGCCTACTCACCTCCCTTACTTTTGAACTCACAATCCAAACTTTTATGTTAAGTGTGACACTATGATGGAAATGACACTACTAAAGCACATATGAAGCCACAACCACTACTCCACTATATCTCCTCTTCGTCCAAGGGAGAGCTAGGGAAGAACTCGAGGCAAAGGGGATCATGGATGTGCTAGGATTAATATTAGTATATCTTAACTACAAACTTAATGAAACTCCCATGACAAGGACGCACTACTCACTTTTATAGACCATTCCCCAACCTCAACCACTACCCCTTCATGTATTTTTCAAATACTTATGCATTATATAAGCATCATGCCAACAAAGCTTATAAATCATTGTCTTTGTCTCCCTTATGTTTTGCAATTTATTTTGAATACTTAGTGCATAGGATGGACAAAATTTCATGAGTTCTCTTGTTAGCCATGTTTTCAATATGTGGTCAAGGTTTCTCAATGCTTTTTGGCACAAAAAGGACTTTACAAGCTCCTCTTTGAACTATACCTTTGTAAGACTAGAATAAGTCCAATCATACAAATGTAGATTTTTTGTTGTTCTACAGATCAAAAATCTACACAGAAAATAAAAGAGAAACTAAAAGAGAATATGAGAGAAGAAAAAAGAGGTAAACAAAAACTAATTTACAAGCTCCTCTTTGAACTAATTTATCTACCTTTGGATTTCAAGGAGAAGTTTTCTTGTTACCACATGAAACTAATTACTTGAACATAGACTCTTAAGTTTAGAAGCAAGAATTAGTCTTTAGACAGCCCCTTTTTTTTCTCTCTTTGAATTGATCTACCTATCTTGGATTTCAAAGGGAGCACGTTTTCTTGATCACGTTTCATTTTCTTGATCTCTTTGAACTAGTTTATCTATCTTGGATTTCAAGGAGAATTTTTCTCATTACCACATAAAACGAATGATTTGTAGATATAATCTTAACTATAGAAGCTAGAATTAGTCATGCAAGAAGAGCACATTTTTTTGCCATCCCTCTTTGTTAGGTTGAAGATGGCCTACATTGTACCATCCCTCTTTGTTAGGTTGAAGAGCTAGCTGAGGAGAGACCTTGGAGACAAATGGGCCCAAGCTCTTGGCCCAAGATGATTGTAAAGAATGAGGAAAGAGAGTGGTATCAAGGGTTATCATGGTGTTATACCCTCCTTTAACCTAGTTATAATGTATATATACCTTTGTAAGACTAGAATAAGTCCAATCATACAAATTTAGAATTTTTGTTGCTCTAAAGATCAAAAATCTACAAAGAAAATAAAAGAGAAGAAAAAACAGGTAAACAAAAACTTTTATGAAAAACAAAAGGAAGACATACTTAGCAAGCAAAGCAACACTTATGTCGTAATCAGTGCCCAAGCATAAGCAGCTATACTGGGTTTCTAAAGACCCGCGGAGTACAACAGACTATAAAAATCTAGTTGGAATGTACAACAGACTATAAAAATCAAAGTTTGGTATGGATGTTGTGTGCCTCCTCGGAGGGCTTTAGTGGCATCTTGTGTGCTCACTCAAGGTCGTCTCAAACTTGTCTTTGCAATTGCCACTCATTGTAAGAATTCTAGAACTCATTTGCATTATGCTGTCAGCCAATTGACTCTTCATAGCCAAAAACCCTCGTGCAACACGTTGGCCTTACACCTAACCATTCAGCCATTTGGCTAATACTTGACCTTGTAAGGAAGGGTGGGTACCAATGTCATTTTTTGTAAGGGCAACAATCTCATCATTCATTGCTACTTTACCAATGTCATTTTTGTAAGGGCAATGGACTCATGGCAAGGGACTGTAGAAAGAAGTATCAAGATTTGACAAATCGCCAAAGGTGATGCCAGGGAGCGCAATTATGCCCATAATGATTACTACCAATAAAATGCAAATGAACACATGTACTTGTGCACTGAGGCAATGCATAATGTTCAAGAGAAACATGATGAGGTAGGCCAAGTGAATCAGACCAGTATGATTTACATCATGCAAATGGCTTGCAAGTAATGGCAGTTGTGCCCCATCTCTTCCCACATGACTAGTGACAGAGTGTATTCTCAGATTTCAGCGGAAATAGGTATCCCTGCCACAGCCACATGCCACCAAGATGGCCTTCTACGGAGAGCATTTCCCCCACCTGACTGAGGATGATTTCAATCAAACACATGGGTACCTATAAATCCACCTCTCCCAGGCAGTACAGAACGACATGGATCAGCTCACGACCTCATCTCATAAATTTCGGATAGAGATAGGGAGTGAGATTGCAGCCACAGCCACATGCCACCGAGATGGCCTTCTACGGAGAGCATTTCCCCCACCTGACTGAGGATGATTTCAATCAAACACATGGGTACCTATAATCCACCTCTCCCAGGCAGTACAGAATGACATGGATCAGCTCACGACCTCATCTCATAAATTTCGGATGGAGATAGGGAGTGAGATTGCAGCCACAAGACAAGGCAGTGGGCACAGACCTAAGACTATGCACCCCCTCTGAGCCCCATGAGGTGAATGTCAAAAGATCAATTGAGACTATTCTTTTTTTTTCTTTTCTCTTTTTTAGGTTGTGGAAAGGGGGCGTGTTTTTTTTTTTTTTTGGGGGGGGGGGGGGGGGCACACGAAAGGAAAGATGAATGTCAAAAGATACCTAAGAAAATAAACAATGTTTGGCACAGCTGCTAACAACTTCTTATAATGCTAGTGCATTAAAACGACCAAAAAAGGCTAAAGCCATCCATCCCAAGCAATGCTAGCTTGTGTCAAGAAAATCATACCTCTTCATGCACAGGTGTCAATTTCGGTTGCCGATAAATTATACTGCCTTGAGGTGAGATGACATCATCCACATCTGACCCTGACTCTGCAGTTGATAGATCCAACTCTTTACTCTGCAACAGGAATAAAGACCAATGTGAAATGCCAAGTGAGAATTGTGTACGCCTTTGAATGCATGCTATTACGCGTATACCACTACTAAAAGATGTCAAAGCAGCACAGATGCATGAAGCATATGACGGACTAAAGCAGCACAAAAAGCGTGCGTGCGTGCGTGTGTTTGTTTGTGTGCGTGTGTTGGGAAAGGGGCGAGAGGGGGGGGGCGATTGAGTCGACAATTCATGAAAATCTAATCTGCAATTAGATGATAAATTAACATCCATCGCTATCTAAGGTCCCGTGGATGTACATATGAGATAGCACAAAAGCCAAAAACTTAACAAGCTAGAGCAGCTAGAGATCCTGGAGATATGTGGAAAAAATGTGTCCATGAACTAGTATCAATGAAGAGTGTATAGAGAGTAGTCATCGTGAATCATAATTCATTAGAAAAGATAGAGATGAGCTTTGAATCATAAATAGCTGAAGATCACATGATGGTGATCAACAAGCAAAAGACATTAGAATCGATTCACCTTTGTAGAGTCTGGCCTGACAAGGGTAGGAGCTTTGCCATCCACACTTGATATCGTGACTATCTGTCGCGCATTTTGCACCTCGCCATCCATGACTGCCTGAGAATAGCAAAAAAAATTCAACACAAAAATGGCATGTCACAACCATCATTCCCGTGTATGATACTAGTGTGACCTACACATTGTTCTGCTGACCCTGTATATGTCAAGACCATCTCATCCAAAAGTCAGTCATAGGCTTCTTATACCATGTGTAAGATCCAAAAAATGGCCTTCCAGTGCATGTTTAAGACCAGTGAGCAAGAAATGCTGAATCTAGCAAGCAGCTCTTCCTTCATACATTGAGGTCTTAAACAAATTGTTGAATTAGTATTCAGGCAAAACATCTCCTGCGAATAAGACAAAGGGTTGATGAAAGAATAATGCATCTGACAAAACCATTAAGGAAAGGCATCAATAAAGGCACAGCACTATTGCAAACGAATCCTAACAAGCAGGAATGCAAGGAAAGCTATAACAAACAAAGGCTTCTGAGACTGCTGTTTCATCATAAAGCAGGGCAATTATGACCAGCGAGGAAGGGACGGCCCTTGTAACACCGTTTCGAGAAATTTCTCCCACCTGCATGATAACTGGATCATTCCAAGGCCCCTTGTCAGAATGGAGGCATCCTCCTTCATCAGCACAGTTACAATCTCCTCCCAGGAACTCAGGTAGTTGGCTGTTCAAACAAATAAGAGCCAATATCATGTCCACTCCTCCAAAAGAGTAAATAATTTTGCATATATTCAACCAAAGAAACAGCTTACCTTGCATCTATCACCTCCAAAAGCTTGCTCTGATACTTATTTCCCAAGACCTGCAAGGAAAAAGGACTTAGACTGAAATCAACAACTTAAACTGAAATCAACATAATTGACTGCAATAGTCTTCACATCTAGTGCAACTAGAACACGTGTATTAAAGAGCAGGTCTGAAAAATCATACACTGATTTTCGTTGTGGTCTTTGGATCTAGAAATCCTTTTATGGAATTCCATAAAAGCCTGAAGCCTGGACCAGCGTTTATGATGAACATACGGTGCAATGTCTAAAAAAAGCATAACAGAATCCAAGATATTGATGTACATTACAACCCATTTCATAAGAATTAAAAATCACGGTGACAAAGCTCAGATCAAAAAAATAATAAAGAAATGTTTGAGACTATAGAAAAATTCACAACTGAAAAATCAATATTGCTCTCTACTTCTAAGTATCATCAACCTCAGGATAGTTGTCAGCATCAATTTTGTGGATTCGCAACACAAGGTCCCTTGCATTTTTACTGACATTCTTCAGGCCCTGTCATATCAATCATTAAGAGTCGTAAGAGGCGTGTCTTTTGTTTTCAATTATTATTTTTGCCAAATACAGTATATTGATGAGCAATCAAAAGTTTCATGAATCTAAAGCTTTAAAGGCACTATTGATGTTCCTTTTGGTTTCTCTCTTTGGAGGAAAGGAGAGGGAAACATGTCTTTTGTTTTCAATTATTATTTTTGCCAAATACAGTATATTGATGAGCAATCAAAAGTTTCATGAATCTAAAGCTTTAAAGGCACTATTGATGTTCCTTTTGGTTTCTCTCTTTGGAGGAACCCGCCCTATTGGTATGGTCAATTCTCCAGGACCGGAGTATCCCTCAACGTTCAGTTTTGCAGTAGTCCCTTGGCTCTTTCCATCACAGATTCTATAGGGTTGGGACATGGGGCCTTATTTAGCTAGAGACAACAAAGGACCTAGAAGCGGATATTGCTATGGAGGTGTTGGAGTGGCAAAGGATTATAGGCTGACGTCTTCAGTTGAAGATAGCTAACTAGACCCCTTTGTGAGAGAAACACTGGGTAAAGCAATAGCTCCACCACGAGGTCATCTCACATTATAGGTCTCATATGTAGTCCCGTCTCAGGCTGCAGAAGATATCTTATTTTTGGATGGTAGCCTATGGAGGCTTGCCCATTGGGCTTTGGCTGGAGCAGATGCGAGTGGACAACAGATGCCATTGCTGCGCAGACAGAGATTTGGAGATGATCCCACAATGTCTATGGGGCTACCTAGCAGCGTAGAGGATCTGGATGGGAGCTCTCTGGATTGTTGCTAGCATGCAGGGGATACAGAGGGATTTCACATGGTGGATGGTTGCTTGGCTAACAAAGGGGGGCCACACCTTCTCTAGTGATCTTTATTCCCTAGCTTACAGGATTCATGGGCAGCAAGTTTTCCAGATAGAGGCATATGACGTGGTTCCCCCCTCTCGACGATGGCCGCTACAGTTGCTAGAGGATGGTGTTTGGGAGTTGTCAGCCCCTGTTCCTGAGATTCCTTACGAGCAGAACAACATACTAAAGGTTCTCCCTTCTCTTTTGGAGGGATGAGGGTGGCACCTCTTGCGTGTAAGGACCTCCCCCCCTCTCACCAAAAAGGAAAAAAGGTGGAAGACTTTAACAGGCGAGATGCATCCTAGAAAGGCTCTAAAGACTCTTACAGCTGGCATCAACTGCTTTGCTCCAACTATGCTGCATCATCATCAAAGCTTGCGATTGAAATTATCACAATAACAACGTTTGGCTGCACATAAAACATCCACAATAACAAGAGGACAGAAGACCAAACAAGGACACTGAAACCAAGTAAATGTATTAGTGACGAGAGGATCAGGTTCTCAATGGAAACTCCATAAACGAATGCTAGCACAGGTCGAACCAAACAATAAATGAGGACTCGAATGTGCATTCAAACATCCTTAGTACGTGTTTAATTCTTTTAACCCATTGGCTATTTCTCTCATTCACACATTCACCCCAAAAAGAATAAAAAAGGAAGCAGTGGGTAGATACACTAATGTATTGTTCAGAACAATTTCAACCCCTCCAGAAAGACAGCATAACTCAGTCACTAATGTGCCCTTCAGAACAATTGCAACCACGCAAGAATGAGAACATTTCTGACCGCTCTCGACATTCTTCCCAAGGCCAAACAATGAAATATCTCAATGGGTAGTATCAATTACATGCTAAAACCTGGTTTTAAAATCCACATTCAAAGTATTGCACCAATAAGATGGCTGACACATAATAGACTAAATTGGAGAGTGTCTTATCCCAAATTCAGAGCATCCCCTTTTAGCCTAACCTTAATGATGTGGAACCATACAATGTGTTACACCTGGATAAGGGACATACCAAACCAGCAACATCCAGTATTGTTGTTGTAGAGTCTATGTGCCTTTTTGCTGCTACTGAACATGCCGGAAACTTCTTGTTTAAGGACCTCTCAAACTCCAATACATGATATTTCAAGTACCTCTCTACAGTTGTAACTTGCATCAGTTTGTTTGGTTCCACCTTCCCTAGTCTCTCGATGTATACAGGTCTTCCCTCCTTATCCAGCCCATGATGCCCTTGTGGATAATATTTTCTCACTTCATCAAGCTCTGTATAGTCGAAGTCCTGAACAGAAGAACAAATTTTACTCAAATTTAGAAAATTGCTTAACTTAAACTTTGGTAATTACACTAATGACAAGCATTGATGTTATCAGGACTTGCCACTATATAACTTAGAGATAAATGCAGAACATTTTTAGTTGGTGGTTTTGAGAGACACATTTGCAATGGCACCTAATACTTGTAATTGGCATGTTCAGAAGCCCTTTACACAATATGTGCAACTGGAACCCCACACTTCCAAACAACAATTGGACTTTCTGCCAGCAAGACACCACTACCTAATTGTAGTCAGTTTGCAGGAAATGACACCTGTTTTATATGAGGTAAAAGCGTCAGCGTAGAACATCCGTGGTTATGTATTCGGATGTTTGACTATTCCACTCCATGAAAGGCCTGGGATTGGTCGACTATTCCTCTCCATGCTGGCCTTTCATATAATCACAGGCAGGTCTTGGCATAATCTCCGGTAAGTGCCATATCATTGATTGTGTGTGTGCGAGGGCAGCCTAATGTTGGGCTTAGTTGACATTGATACACAGCCATGCAGGAGGGACTGAGCCTACCAGTAGGGCTACACCATTTTACTCCGGGATATAACAATCCATGACAAAAATCTTTTCCAATTCCTCACTATCAAATCCATGCAGTATGGGGTATGATGTCTGCACCTTAGCTCCCAGTCTTCTACGATGAGTCTCTACATTGCTCGAGTCTCTGATAAGAGTACCTCACAAAACCTTATGCCAGGGCTGGATTGAGGGTGAGGGGGGCTGCATAAGCATGCCACTTTTCCATGTGGGAATAGCTCCCTCCTACCCCAAACGTTTGCAAGGCAGTAACATTTCCCCAAGTGGAGGAAAAGTTGCAGCAACACATTTCTCTAATATTTCTCCCAATGAGCTTTTTGGATAGGGAGAGCATTATTGTAACTATGATATCATTACTCAAAATCTAGTAATGTGCCTGAACTCAAAGTGATTATCATGAGGTCAGAACTACATTGTGTTGTTTCTTTAGCAGAACAAGTCCATAACGCATAAGAAGGACTTGATATTCTGACAACCCCACCAATGCCAGCAATGCCCAACAGAAGTGCGAACCATTTGCTTACACACACGCTTTCATGTATACACACATCCACACAATACAAAATTCACAAGGTGAGGTCTGCATATCCACTAATATGGCGGAAGCATATTCTGGATGATGTAGGAACATGCCCAATCCTCCCAAAAACAACATGCTCACACTTGCAGCATAACCAAACCAGAGCAACTATCATGAGGTATTAAATTGTGTTGCTTTAGAGGAACAAGTCTACCAAGGACTTGCTATTCTAACATCCCCACCAGTGCCATCAATGCCACAAAGGTGCATGTAGACGACTTTACATACACATATGCTTTAATACATACACACAATGGAAACTTCACAATAGGCAAAGTTTGCATATTGGTTAAGTCACTGTAACTATATTCTAGGTGAAAACCTAGTAAAATGCCACCAAAACTAAGCCTCTCAAAAACAATTCACCCACAAGGTTGAAAACCACTACATCACAAATTGCTAAGATAAGCTACGATGACATTCCCATCATCGTCATCAACGCAAGATGGGTGTATACCATTGACACATATATGCTCTCACACACCCCTGCCCACGCACACAAAGCCTTCGTACTGAGTTTCTGTAAGTGAGGGCATTTATTTTTACAAGATTTTTGCACTAGATTTCTGCCACCATGTATGTCATCCTTGCTGACATAAGCCACTGACATAGGACTCTCAAAAGAGCACATAAATACGAAAGCAGAAAAGCCATCTGAATAAACATACCTGCAAGGTTGGAGACCAAATCGAGTACACTGTTACAAGATATGAAAGTCTATTTATGGAGGCCACATACAGGGAATGGGTAACTTGCACAACAAACTACGTTCTTTGCTAGATATACCAAAAGCAGCCATAGCCTGCCACTCCAGAATGTAATTGTTCTCTTACAATACCTCTTCAAGTGTGTCAACAGCAAATTCTTTCCTCCACTGAAGCATATCAGCCCACATATTCTTCGTCCTTTCAATGTCAAACTTGCGTGCTTTCAAGAACCTGCATTAAGAAACTCAAACTATCATGTATATGGGATGACGAGCTTGCCTGTTTAATCAAGTCACAACATTTGAGGGATGTAGATATCTTGTAAATATTGAATTTATTCATGCAAACAGTGTTCTAATAATAAAAGCATTGAATGCCAGCTCATCTCAACGCTTTCAGTGTGAAACAAATGATTTGGACTGCAACTCATGCCACCATGTAAAGTTCTTATATCTTAACAAGACATATGTATCATATCCCCAACTTTTGGGGTCAGTGAATGCTGAGATCATCCAAAGACCCCAAAAAAAATCCAGCCCAGATATGAAACACAAGCAACAAAAAAATCCAGCCAGATATGAAAGACAAGCAACAAAAAAATCCCACCTTTAGCAAACACAACCATTGCAAGAAGCACCATCACTAATAAAAGAAAAAAGTACCATCACTTTAGCAAAACAGACTGTCTAACAGCAAGAGCAAGGTCATATACAGTAGCCATTTCAATAAGAATTTAAGCCCCAAGTGACAATCAAAAGCGATTCTTCTATTTATGTAGGATATACGATGTACCACCACAAACAACGTGAACACTTACCTGAGAAGAATGTGGTAATCGTCATGCCTTGCAGGGAGTAAATTCTCTGCAATGAGTGCCTGCCGAAAGGCATCAACTGCTCTTTGTTCATGCTCATCTCGAACATCCTTGATTGCGAGAGTGGGAACCGAGCTGTGTGTCTTTCTCCGCCTTCTTTTCAGTGAGTTCCTCAATTTTTTTGAATTGATCATTGCCTTCAGTGCCCCAATCTTTGTTTTACCCCTCCTTTCATCGTCAGTGTCTCGCTCCCCATCTGATTTTCTTTCTCGTCCTTCCTGGGCCATCGAAGTCCTGGAGAAAGTAGAAACATCAAGCATGGCACATAGATATGCTATACTTTCAACTTCTCTAAAACCTTGCATTTTAGTAAACGGCAATTATCTGGATAAAAACTAATTCCAGTTAGAATATATTTATAGAAGAAAAAAAGCTGTACAAGCTCAAGGAGAATGACAAAACAGGTGAAACAAGAACAACAAAGGAAGAGCTATATATGTATGTATACCTTCGTAAGACTGATTTAATTTTATAAATCGAGCAAAAGAACAAAGAAAGAAGGCAGTCTGTAAGTAACATGTCAGCAAAAAATAAAGCCAACCCATGAGCCTCAACTTAGCAAGAAATAATCAAAGTTCAACTAGGAAAATGTAACATCAAGGCCTTGACCTACAACACCATAACATTTTTATATGCTACATACAAGACTTGAGACTCTTCCAAATGACACATCGCCTTGGCCACATCCAATTGAAGTAACAATACCTATCACAACTTCGATCCGAACAATAATTTGCAGAAGAACCTGCCACAGCTTCTACGCAGCCATTTGTTTCAAGGTCTTCATCTTATTGCAGCCTAGAAGGAGCAACTGGGCACTCTTCATTCACAGCTCCTGAAGCCTTAGATCTTCCAACCATTTGCAAAAACTAAAAATAGTAAAAACTCTCTTTGAGCCTATCTTTCAGCCACTTCGAGACATTAAGAACAACGAATACTCCCTTCGAAGATGGCAATTGCAGCTTTGTATGCTGAATCATGAGCTATATCACGCTTTCTTAGTAACATTTCAGATTTTGAATACAGTCCATTCATGCTATCACATTAACATTGTACCACAGCAGAATGGTGACGACCTACCTTTGCACACCCCAACACGAGATCCTGAGACTTCACACAAGGTACAAATACAAAGGTAAGCTAATTGGGTAATCGTGGCATTATACGAGTGAGTCTCAAGATGAGTCCATGTACAAAAAGATGGACACATGAGATGGTGAGATATCTAACTTGGTATATGCCATGGGAGAAGAGGGGTCACCCTTGGCTTTCCTTAGTTTCCATCTTACTATATGCAAACGATCCTCTCCATCGCCAACAGTACACGTACTTAAGAGACTTGCTTACATTACAACGGTGTACCATGGCAACAACTACACATGCCAAACTTGAGAAGCGTAGGCATCCCTAGCAAGACTAGAGTCACCACGATTCCACCCCGGTTTCAAGACCCACAAACAAATCTATTGCTTTTTGAGTACTTGGTCATTCCTGCAATGATATATGGCACAGCCTTTCCAACACCATACGTCCTTTCCCCAATTAGCCGAAGCTAAGGTCCTTCATAATTCTCCACAATGACTATCCTAATAGACGGCTCAAAGGAGCCGCATGCATTTGCCCAGGGCCTGTTTTCATAGATGATTCACCTATGAAATACTAGCCCTGGATTGTTGCAGAGGTTTGATGTGCTTAATGCTATGATTGATGAGCTGAGTGGGGAGACAGGTGTCGCTGCTTGAGTACCTTACAAGTTACCCTAAAGTCACAAACTATCCATCCAGGATGACTAGTACTACATGTTACTATCCTCCCTTTTACCAGGGCTCACAAAATGGGCCATGGATCAATTGTCTATTGAACTGCTAGATAGGTAACATGTCCGTTAAATCTTATGTTGGATCTATCACATAAGAGTGATTGATGAGGAACAAGTTTTCCAGTTGCCGCTGTACCGCCTATAGATACCTTCTCCTAGGGTCACTCGCTGTCCATCTTACAGCTACAATGTGCTACATACATGTTTCCTCCATTTGATTTAAGCCCACACAAAATGAGGCCATAACCACTATAGTACAAATTGATGGGTACCAAAATGATAAATATGAAATTAGGAGACTTGATTCCTCAAATCATGCAACAATTCCTGCACGTCCAGACTTAGAACACTTAATGCCATAAAATTGTCCCCATTGCACAAATGGATAATGCATTCATAGCTTGGAACAAGGCAACCCACCAAGAAGTATCAAAAGCCCATTTCCCCCATTGCACACATGGATAGCGCCTACATAGCTCTGGACAAGGCAACTCACAAAGAAGTATCAAAGCCCGTCCCCTACCCAAATCTTACTAGAAATCTGTGATTCCCTTTTGCATATTAGTAGTCACTTGGTTTCATTTGACAACGTCATAGAGACAAGGCAAAAGCGCCACCAAAGATGAACACCCACCACTGCTACTGCTAGTTTGTAATCTGCATTGCTAGGATGGAGGAGAGGGTTGCTCCACAGAATTTAGCCATTTTAGCAAAGTGTGTGGTAATTTCCAAATTTTGTCAAAATTGTTGGGAGCCATGAGCTATTGGAGGATCCTACAAAGGTTGTTCAAACTACTTCATCAACAAGGCAAATACTGTTCTCAACTTTGTGGTAAGCACAGGAAAGAAATGGGTGGCCTACTCCAGTCACATTGTGGGCTCTAACAGGCTGAAATCTGCATTGGGCAAGGGAGAGCTATTGCAATCATTTGAGGAAGATGATGTCTCAACAAGTCTCACCAGCAAGTATCGTTCATTTCTACTTTTTAAAGATAATAAATCTTACAATTGGACTCCACCCAACAAATATACTAGCAACGACAACGTCATTCATTTATTTCAGCTTATTAGGGATAATAATAACTCTGCCCCATAGATGTTTCATGAATTACAACCTACTCAAAAGGGCATTGTTCCAGTATTACATCTAAAACATCCGCTGAGATCTCCTTTGTGTAAAGAACAAAAATGTCAGTAGGAAGGGGGCATTGCCTCCTCCTGGATGCCAGCTATGGTAAATTCTGCAAGCAAACGCAATCAGATTGAACCAAAATGAATCCTGGATTGTATTCCTAAACCTACTTTTGGAGGGAAAGAGAAGAATAACATCAAAAACAAGGAATTGATATCGAAAGGGTCGTTCCTCCAAAGGCCCCTTTACATGGAGAGGCAAAGACTTACCAAGGCATTGGGGGCTGCATGCCAATGTAGAGTTGCACACTTTCACGAACAGCATACTAAATAACGTACACATTCTATAAATGGAAAACTAAAGATAATGCTTTGGACAAGCGTCCCATCTGATGGGATATGCCCCTAGAAGAGTTACACCCTCCAAGAAGAGTCATGAGCAGTTGTGTCAGGTCACACGAGGCATGCCTTTCTATGAAGTGACACCAGTTAAGGATGCCCCTTGCATTAGGTTATGAGTTTTCTTCTTATCTATTTGCTGTAGATTATTGGGTGAAAATATGTCAAATCTTTAGAGACACATATACCCATATTCGAGGTAGATGAAGAGTGCAACACAGTACCGAGAAAAATCCTTGCATGGGACCGGCATTCATTGATTTATAACGCTTGACTCCAATACACTACATCAAACCCAAATGATTGAATATGAAAATAGTCATAAGCAATAATTTGACATTGCAGGAAGCTCGGTGGACTGCAAAAAATCTACCGGTGTATGAATGTAAGCGGGCATAGTCGAAGCTGCAAATCTCAATGTACAAAACCACAAGGCTTACGTTAAATGGTAAAACCGGACTCTTGAAACACACCAAGAGCACGATAGGGAGGACAAGCTCTTTCACACGACAGCTCTCAAGAATGTCAAATTACGGTTTCAAGGACACCAAACCAGAGATCGGTCCCCCCTAACAATTCTTTGTCGAAAGTCACGGAAATGCCCTTTAAAACGAAGACCATGTGAGAAGAAACGTGCTGAACATCAAGCCGATCTGGTGTTACATGTAGAGAAGGTTGGAGCATGATACTATCTTCAGAATAGTACCCTTTGAAGTGGCTCTTTCATTGGAAAGAAGCGATCAGCTTATTCGAAGATTGATCTAGGAATAAAAGCCAAGGGAAACTTCATACCCTGATCGAACGCGACCCTACATCAGCATACGAACTCACGCATATGGCTTTTCCAAAAGCGTTTCTGGACAGACCATAGATCGGCTAATGACAGCCATCGAACAATACGTTTTGCCCGATCAAATATGAGCATGCCGACACCGTTTGAGCTTCTCGCTGCCAGACCTGTAGGGAATTCTGCAAAGCCTCTAATCGTCTAGAACATTCAGGTACCTAAGGTTTCTGTTAAGGATCTGACCTTTGCGGAATACGAAGGCTTTGAAAATGCAAATCTGCGAAACAAACTCCGGATCGGGTGAGACTGGAGCACGGCAAGGTATATCTCAATAAGGCAGTTTTTCGAGAGAGGGCGCAAATGCAGAGAAGGGAAGGGGGGGAGAGAGAGAGAGAGAGAGAGAGAGAGAGAGAGAGGGGAATGAAGCTGCGAGGATATGGAAGGGGAGGACGGCAAGTATGCTCGTCCTCCAGAGAAAGTAGACAAGCAAAACGGGAGGGGAAAGGAGAAAAGGTATAAAATGAATGCGACTGTAGGAGATGCTTCGGCGGACAGTGAGGCGTGGTAATGCGGACACAACGGGCTGTTCGGGAGTGATTTCTTCGTCTTCTCGTCGTGCTTTCCGCCCTCTCCCTTCCTTTCTCCTCTGGAGACTCTCTCTATTTTGCTTTTCTTCCGAATCTTTGCCGCTTGGCAAATCCAGGCTGCCTCCATGCCGACCTGCCAGTTGTTCCTCTCGCTCTCCCTAAATGCAATTTTGCCTTTAATTAGCCCTTCCATGTGCTCTCCACTCACCACAATCTGTCGTTTCTCGCTCGATTTCTACTTTAGTCTCCTCTCCATCGTCCTATCCGTTCCATTATCCCCCTCCATGCTCCCTGTGTTTATTATTTAAACGGCCGCCTGCTCTCCCAGTCTTTACTCGCGACCGCCGCATCCCCTTAATTTTCCCGAAATTCTTTGCACAGATACACACACACACACGGGAAATTCTGCCGTTTCTCGCTGAATTTGTTCTTAGTCTCCGCTGATCAGCCTACTAATCAATCCTACAATGCAGGACGCCGGCTTCAAGTCATGCGATCCCGTCGTTGCCCCCAATGCTCCGGAGACGCCGGCCGAGTGCGGTGCGAAGTGTAAAAGCAACCAGAACGAAGCCAAAAACCCCGAATTTTTCCAGAAATTGATGGAGGGGGGCAAGGGGGAAGAACCTGCGGGGAGCAGGAGGCGGATCTGGAGTCTGGTTGTGTGCCGGAGGTGCTCCGGCGCGGGATGGAGCGTGAAAGAGATGAAGCAAACTTCAAAGCAGAGAAGGAAGGAGAGGAAAATTTTGTGATTTTTGGAGAGGAAAAACTAACAGATTGAACGTTGGTTTGCTGTTGATGTTTGCAGTGATGACGTGGCTGAGAGAGAAAATCAGCCCAACACAAAAACAGAAGAGAAGGCCACATCAATTCCACCTCCCCTCCCCCCCCCCCTTTTTTTTTTTTTAATTTAATAAAACAAGCCCAGTTTATTATCAATTCCACCTCTCTCTTTGGTGTATCCCCTCAGTATTTATGGCCATATAGGAGGCTTAAGTGATTCTTTAGTGTATCGCCTCTGTATTTTTGGCCATATATGGAGGCTCAAGTCAAGCCTATGGGCATTTCAGATAGCTCATGTTTTTGTGGGATTGGCGTCGCTTGGAGCCACACCAACGCTACAAATCCTCTCTCTCTCTCTCTCTCTCTCTCTCTCTCTCTCTCTCATTGCTAATTTCTTCCCTTCAAATCCTCTCTCTCTCTCCTCTCTCTCCCCCTCTCTCTCAGCTTTCTGCCCCCTCTTCCATGCTGCACATTCAATTCGTCTTCTTTTTCGATCTCGAGCAGGCCTTATGAATGATATTCATCTTGTTTTAACTTAATAAGGCCCACTTCGCTCCAAATCATCCGCGCACTCCATATGAGTGCTCCGCAACAAAACCGCCCTCGAAATCGAGAAAATATTGGCTCCCCATCTCACTTCACATGAGTGTTGCGCAACAAAACCACCCTCGAAATCAAGAATATATCGGCTCCCCATCTTTTAAATACTAGTTGGGCATCTATCGAAATCGAGAAAAATCGACTCTCCATCTTCAAAATACTAACTAGGCATCTATGATGCCCAAACTGGCTAACTAAGAATCTATGGATGTTCTAGGATGCCCAAAATTAGCTAACTCATTGGGCATCTATGGATGTTCTGAGATGCCCAAAACTAGCTAACTGAGAGAATTACATTCTCCTTTGCAAACTTCCACCTGTAACAAAACAAACTACTTTAGGGTGATTTAACGTGCCTTTTAAGGAGTTCATCTTACAAAGCTTTTTACTTTCAAGCTAAAATTGCCTTTTAATAGCCTTAACGAGCTTGCTTTCTCCTTAGAAGTTAGCACCCACTTCCCACTACACTAGGTGGCAGTGCCTATGTGCACTTGTGCTAATTGATTAGGATAAGAGTTTTCCACTAGCACCTGCTCCAAGTATGTTTTGGCAAGAGGAACCTTAGCCTACAAGAGTTTGTGGCTTTTTCCTATTCCTTTACATGCTGCTACAAACATGCTATAGGCGAAAAAAATTTGCTCTCATGAGGGCGACAATAGTGGAACCCCTAAATCCATACGTATAGTTGCCCTATCTTCCAATGTTAGCATTTCTCTTGAGTGGGTAACAAGACGCTTGGAAATTCCCTTTTTTGGCACCCGTGAAACAACAAAGTGGGGAAAATGCCCAATTGGGAATGTCCTCTAAAGCCATTTCTATGGCATCATCCCGATTTGTGCCTGCCTCCCATCAAAGTCACTTAAGCTTTGAGGATTCATCTCAATCATCAAAGCATCTTGCTTTATTTTCATCTTGCTCTATTTTTCAAGATGCCACCAAATGGGTTAAGTTGTAAACAATAGAGTGATTCATGCTACCATCCCTCTACACACCCACAATTGGTCAACACCAGCTTCAATAATGTTTCCATGCCTCTACAAAAGTGTTGATGCATGCACATTGTGCAGCTTATTGACATGATTTTTTAATCCTTTTCCTCCTCACTTGACACAACTTCTCCATCAGGTAAAATGGTGCATAGCTTCAGTGCTCACCCCCTTCAAAGGCCTCCTCAAAGCCTCTATGTACCCCTTCAAAAATCTTGCACGTCAAAGCTAAAGTATCATCCTAAAAACAATCCTGGCATTGTTTCACCCTAAAAAATGAACTACTTTTGTCTCCCTCCCCTCAACTTTTGACTTACATGAAAGGCCCATGGTTGATGGTTTTAAAGTGGTTCTCAACATCCACTACTCACCACTTTAAGTTATGCACATAGCCACCATCACACCTTTTTGTTAAGTACTATACAAAAGCTAAAACAAATCAATACACCCCTCATGCTCATGCCTCTTAAAATGTTCATCGGTTTCTATAGGACTCTCAAACACGGGTGATAACAATGCCATAACTTACCTCCTTTCCTTTTGATTTTCTTGCTCCATCTATCAATAAAATCTCCCTCTTCCTCTCCATGCATACAAGTTACGCTACTCTTTTGATGATATCTTACATTGCGTATGGAGAGACAATGAGAGAGAGAGAGAGAGAGAGAGATGAATACTACTTTTATGGTCATCAATGTATGGCCCCCCACTATAAAGCATTGTTTGAAAAGCCTTCTCCCATGTCTTTTTACCGCTTACATGTTTTGGAGATGCATTGTGTTAAGTATTACATGATTATATGAAAAATTATTTGCAAGTCACATCTAACAAGTTCAGAAGTGCCAAGAGTGTGAAGATACATTTTAGTTGTCCTCAAACATGTCCTCTTATTACCCCATGTCAAATAGTATTGGTTGTAACAACCAACTATAAAATTCAAGCTACTTGTAACTCTTAAATTTTGTCTGTACTAGGACTTGGACTTGAGAAGCTGACCTCAAAATACTTCAAAACAGAATTGGGATGAGATGAGAGATGCATGAGAATAGAAATAACAATAAATAAACATTTGATTTGCATTTCCATACATTTGTTTATGTGACATTGCATCTTCACCAAGCTAGAAAGTGACGTGCGATCAAGTACTCCATACTTGTAGCACCTAAAATAGTGCAACACATATTTGGGTAAGAAATTTGGGTGAACATTCAAACTCAATGCAAGCAATGGCATGAACTATGCCAACCCCCATCGAGGACATGAGAGGATTCTAGGACCTACGTGGCCTACTCACCTCCCTTACTTTTGAACTCACAATCCAAACTTTTATGTTAAGTGTGACACTATGATGGAGATGACACTACTAAAGCTTATATGGAGCTGCAACCACTACTCCACTATATCTCCTCTTCGTCCAAGGGAGAGCTAGGGAAGAACTTGAGGCAAAGGGGATCAGGGATGTGCTAGGATTAATATTATTATATCTTAACTACAAATTTAATGAAACTCCCATGACAAGGACGCACTACTCACTTTTGCAGACTACTCCCCAACCTCAACCACTACCCCTTCATGTATTTTTCAAATAGTTATGCATGATATAAGCATCATGCCAACAAAGCTTATGAATCGCTATCTTTGTCTCCCCTATCTTTTGCAATATATTTGAATAATTAGTGCATAGGATGGACACAATTTCATGAGTTCTCTTGTTAGCCATGTTTTCAATACGTGGTCAAGGTTTGTCAATGCTTTTTGGCACAAAATGGACTTTACAAGCTCCTCTTTGAACTAATCTATCTACCTTTGGATTTCAAGGAGAAGTTTTCTTGTTACCACATGAAACTAATTATTTGAACATAGACTCCTAAGTTTAGAAGCAAGAATTAGTCTTTAGAGAGCCCCTTTTTTTTATCTCTTTGAATTGATCTACCTATCTTGGATTTCAAAGGGAGCATGTTTTCTTGATCGCGTTTCATTTTCTTGATCTCTTTGAACTAGTTTATCTATCTTGGACAAGGAGAATTTTTCTCATTACCACATAAAACGAATGATTTGAAGATATATTCTTAACTATAGAAGCTAGAATTAGTCATGCGAGGAGAGCACATTTTTTTGCCATCCCTCTTTGTTAGGTTGAAGAGCTAGCCAAGGAGAGACCTTGGAGACGATTGTAAAGAATGAGGAAAGAGAGTGGTATAAAGGGAATAGGGTTGGCCCTCCCTTCAAAAGGTGTCATGAATAAAAGGCCAAATGGTAAACTTTGGTCTTCACTTGTTGGTTGCACACATTGGAACACAAGTCCTTCTCCTTATCAAAAAATTGCTCAAATTGTGCTAAAAATTGCATTCCAGCGAGATGACTGCCATGGTTGGGGTGCTAGTTGGACTGCGAGGTTAACCTCTTCAAGAGAAGCTAGCACATCAAATGACACATCTATGCTATTGTGAACTAATACTCACAAAGCTTTACTGATAAATTATGCATGTTCAATGAGCCCCATGATGCTAAATGTTTTGTAGGTTGTTCTAAGTAGGGCACCCTTTTGCTTAATCTCAACCATTATTTCCAATTTCTATTCAATTATTTACATTCACTTTCATACTTAACGTAGTGGTGGGTCATCATCGATTAAAGCAAACCTATTGTATTGAAGTAGGAAGATACTACTTTCCACAACTCAAACTCGAGGATTGTAGTAGAGATCCTATATCCATAACCTATAGTTTTTGTGCAATAAAATGTATTGGTTTATATTTTCCTCCCATACTTTCTTTAGCCCTTCCATATCCTTTATTAAAGAATGTTAGCTTCAAAGGGTAAAAGGTAGTTTTTTTGCTCTCTGGTCATTCTTAATAAAGTGATGTGTCCAGTTAGTTTTAGGACCCCTTGTAGAAAGTTAATTCCTTTTCCATCCTCCCTAGGAAAGAGTTCCATGTTTTTGTCTCAACAAAAGGTTTTTACTCCCTATTTTATATGGTCTCTAAAGTGGGCAAAATTTGTAGATGCTTTGACAACTAGTCTTGCATCATTTGCAAACCGCAAGATTAGTGTCAACATTTTAGCTTTTAGTGCAAACCACAAGGACACTAATCTTAGCTTTTAGTGGCTCACGTATTATTAGGGAGTCTACATTCTTTACTCCATGGTCCAACTATTCCCTCATAGTGCGTTTCATGAATGCCATGCTCATATGGTCATGTTCTCTTCTCTACTTTCCTTCTTCTCCCCCTCTCCCTTCTCCACTCCCCTCTCCCTCCCTTTTCTTCTGCTTTATGGATTCATGATCACAACAAGCCAGAAGTCGCTAGAGTGACACTAATGGATGGCATTTGCATGCATTGCTCTCAACCCAAAGTATCTTGGAGGAGTACTCCATCGACATTCTTGCAAGATCCCCATGACACGTGAAATTCCAATTGTATTACTTCTACTAAAACCTCATTTGTGAAATACTCCTACTCTAAAGTCCAAAGCAATGCAATTTGTATTTTTGATGATCTTTTGGACAAATATCATCCGATTCCAAGTGATATAATATTTATTAGATGTATTGTAGGGCATAATGTTCGAAGGGTCTCCATATCACATCTATGCTTCAACTCAACATATGGGCTAAGAATATTCAATAATAACAACAATTTCTTCTTCTACAAGTATTCTAAAATGGATATGGAATTTGGATCACCATCATGGATCCTTGGAACTATAGCTACTTCCTTTGTAAGCTCGAGTAAACATTATAAAAATAACTATTGATAATAATCTAATTAGTAATTACAAAATTTTAATAAATCTATTACTTATTATGGTGATTCATATGTTAAAACATAAATATATTCCCATTTCCAGCCATGGCTGAGAGAGAGAGAGAGAGAGAGAGAGAGAAAGAGAGAGAGAGAGATGATGTAATTTTAGACGTGCGGATAATGAACAACACTCTGAAGAGAGATTTTGGCATGCATTAGATTCTTTGTGTCATGCACATGAATGTTATATGGGGGAATGGGCCAGGGAGGATTTTTGGGAAGGAAGATGGAGGGGTTAAATTATGACGTGTCATCATTACGGTTATTTGGCCTTATATCCTTATTTTTATGTATTTAACCACTTATCTCAAGTTCTCGTTTTTCCCCCAAAAAAGTTTTACATTACCTCTTTTTATTTATATATATTTTTTGTACATTTATATATATAATCTTACACGATTACATTTATTTATAAAGTCTCAATGCTACATATATAGTTATATGTATTCTTGTAGATATTTTTAATGATGGCTCTGACTTTTAATAGGTTTCTCTAAAAGCACTAATCATGTATAATATATTTATATATATATAGGTTTGGCTCTCTTTAATCAACCTTTTTGTCGATTGTCATTTTATGCTTATTTTGCGTCTTATTTTCCAAAATTTTTTTAGCATTTACGTATATTTATGTTTATTTATTTTACATTAAAAGTTGATAAGGTGTTGCTCCTTATTAAACTTTTGTTAAAAAAGTGAGGGTGTGGATGAACCCCCTTAGCTCTCCTTTTGTCTTAATTCTAATCCTTAGATGTGGTGTTTCCACTCAGTGACCCTTTTTTGAGCTTACCTACATATTTACAAACATGAAATAGGAATACTTGTGATAAGAGCTAACTTGTGTATTAAGTAATATAGTGCTTTTGTAAAAATTGTCTACATATACTTATTTAAAGTTTATTCATTGTTGCAGAATTGCTTTTATTTGTTACTACAAAAAATTGCTTATTTTTTTCAATTATGTTTTTAATTACATTGATTTGCTAAGTAGGAACCATGGTTTTTTCAATCTACTTTAAATACACATATTTTTTATTTTTAGCACTCTTATTCCTTAGAAACTTTAAACATTGGTTTTAATTGTGCTGGTTAATTGCCATGGGGGAGGATTACTCCCCATTTGTATTGTAGAGTATCCCATGTTGATTACCCTCCTTGTGGATTCTATTTGTATTTCAAAGCTTTTAAATTTTTATCTCTCTATTGTATTTTTAATTTTCCCTTAATCATCTTTCATTGGAGAGGAGTACCCCATCATTAATCCAATTATTTGTTTGGCCCTCAATTACCACTTAGGGAGAAGGATTACCCCCCTTCTTTAACTAACATTTTCTTGCTTTTCTTCACTTTTGGGCATGGATAATCCCCCTTAGGATTTTTTCACTTTATCGGAATTCTTTAGTATGTAAACCCCCGCTTTGTTCTTAAATTCATTTGGGGCGTGTTTTTTTCTTAGAGTTCTAAAAGGTTTGTTCATGATCTTTGGTAAAGCGATAACAAACCAGGGGATACAAGCATTACCTATCTACCCAAATTCAACTTCATTGTTCTAACAACTGGTTGGTTTGGATGGTGGTAGGTAAGTGGACCTTGACCTCGGAGCTTGGACTACCTGATGGATTCGACATGTTTGTACTTTTTCTTTGCTTAAATTTGCAACCTCAATATAAAGAAAAACTCTATTGCCGATCCTGTTACTCAAGTCAAAGTTATGTCAATTTTGGTTTTCTTAAAAATTTCAATCCATTTATTATATGGAGCTTTTTATTATTATCCAAATGATTGAATTAATTGTATGGTTCATTTATTGATGGGATTATTAAATCTAAACACAGACACACACACACACTCCCCACTTCATCATGGTATCAGAGCTGATGGTGCTCCCAAGCCCTTGCATCTTGTCAAGGCACTAAGCCCTCCTTGTGTGAGGAATTCACCAATCTTTGTGAGAGTGCATTTTCATGAGAGAGAGCAAGCCCTTGCTCCGACAAGGAAACAAGCCCTCATTTTTTAGGCATATTACTCTCCTTTTGAGATCATTCTTGTCTTTGATTTGCATCAGAAAGTTTGTCCTTCTGAGCTATGGAGAGTGAGATACGTTCATAGTCTTCTGGAGAAGAAAACAACTACAATGCCAAGCAGCAACAATGAGCTCCATGTCTCCAAGGTGCCCACAATGCCTAACCATATGCTTGACTCTAGCTCTCAGCTTCTCCACCCTCCAGCCAACGGTCTTCCAATGATTTCAACACTGAGCCATTGACCCAATGGCCAAATGTAGTTGTATCAAAACAACCAGCATTGCTCCTACTCTGCCAATAGTAGCAACATGCACGGACCTCAAGCCTTTGCAAATGATGCAAGGCTCCTTGACTACACTAAAGCTTCATTAATAGTAGTGCATCTCAAGCAACCTAACTAGCTCCACATGTTAGTGAGATGACCACGATATCGCAACAACTAACCTCCCATGCCCTCGTCTCCATGAAGCAGGCTTCACACAGCTCACAAAACACCATTGCCCAATGAGTCATGCATTTGCAATGACCCAACTAGCTCGAAGCTGCTTCTAAATTACTCACCTTTGCAACAATTCCATCTACAGAAGCCGCTTCTAAATGACTCACCTCTGCAACAAGAGATTTTGATGGAATCTCAAAGATTCTGTCAACCACATCACCTCACCCTATCTCACAAAGGTTGGCCTTTAGCTTGCCATGTGGAAGGGTAGGGTGAGGATAAGGTATGGTCAAAATTTTAACACGTGTCCACATCCACCCCAATGCCACATCAGCACAAAGGGCCACATCATCATCTACAGCATATTGGTAGGTCTATAGTAGACATGGCAGTCCACGTCGACATCCTTGCCACATCATACCTCTAGCTTAACAGCCATGCCATTAGGCTCACCCCCACATGTCACGTCATCAGCCCTGCTGACATCAATAAGTGCCATGCCAACACTTTTGCCACATCAAAAGTGGCTTTTAGCTACCACATCATCATGACATTTGATGCCACCTCATTAGTGTCATGTGGCACAGCCCCAGCTAGGCACACTTGCCTCTCCCCAGGCACACCTAACCTCTACATGTAAACACACACTGCCATGGCAGTAGTGCCATCTAAGCACACAGTGCCACACTTGCCTCTCCCCAGGTAGACCTAACCTCTGCATGTGAACACATAGTGCCATGTTAGTAGTGCCCTCTAAGCACACAATGCCACACATGCACAATTTTGTAAGCAGCCTATGACCACAATTACCACATCACTCTCCCACTCTCATCACAGATGCACAATTTTGTAAGTAGCCTGTGACCACCTACTACCAATTTTGTAAGAAGCCTACTACCACATCACTCTCCCACCTCATCATTTTGCCCTCTCCCTTGTGATCAAAGTTCGATCATCTTTTTGGGAGCCATAACTTTTGATCCAGGTGGAATTTGGAGGTGATCCGAAAAGCAAAAATGATGGCCAGATCTTGATCTACACACCAAGTACCTCAGATTTTCTATCTAACTTTCCAACAAGTTAGCATAATTAAATCCTCTTCACAAAGCCACCTCTTGATCCATTGTAGCGCACCCATCACATAAAAATGAATGAGATAAAATTCATTTGTTGCATTTTGTGTTTCGACATGTAGTCTAGCTATAGACTAGCACAACCATAAAGGAGATTCAACTCCACCAAGGCAAATAATCCATTGCCAAAGTACCCGATTAGTGTTGAGAATGGTGTGTAAATTGCACCATAGGGTTATGGGACAAACCTTAAACCTAACCCTAAGGGGCTCATGTTTGTATATATTCCTATTTTCCATGGAATACAAATCAGTGTATAGTTAGTAATCTTGTGTGCACATATCTCTCTCACTTTCGCTAACATTGTATCAGAGCCAATGGTGCTCACAAGCCCTTGCATGTTGTCAAAGCAATAAGCCCTCCGCTTGCGAGGCATCCTCCATCTCTACTTTGTGAGTTTGAGAGATTGTGAGAGATCTTCTTTGAATGAGAGTGTCTCTTCTTGGTTTCTTGAAGTTTTTTGTGAGGGAGAGTTCTTTATATTTTTGTCCATCATTTTCATTCCTTGAGATCTCTACATGAGGTTTGAGTTCTTATTACGTCCATTGAGAGGAGTTCATTGAGAGATTCTTGCTTCAACTTTTGAGAGAGAGTTTATTCCATGTTCTACTTGAGGAGGTTGAGTGGTGAGTTTAGTTTGAACTTGAAGAGAGGTAGATAGGGAGAGACTTCTTTTGAGTCTATGGGACTGCACACAAGCTACATGGTTGTGCAAAGCTCCATGCAAAAGCAATAGTGCCAAATACAAGGAGGGCAAACTTGCTCCTATGACTCACAACCTATCTATAGTGAGCCAATAAATGACACAAGGACAGCCCATAGAGCCCTGCTCCATAATCCATGACTTCAGTAGCCCTTCAGGTGTCAAGGGGCCCATGACCTTGCAGCCAGGCATAGCCTCCATGGCCTAAGGCAACTCCTGTGCCTCCTTCAAGCACCTTTGACTCCACATGTAGCACCATGCTCCCAAAACGTTCACAAATCCAACACTTTAGCTCACCTCAAAGCACCCTTATGAGCCTACATGACTCTACATCCATCAACTGCGATAGTAGCTGGTTCAAACAAAACCACTCCAATGAGCACCTAACGCTCTTCTTCATCACCTAAGATCCTCCATAGCCGAGACAACCTCAACAAAACTCTCCTCAATAGATCCAATTGCCCAACAATCTCCTTGTCTACAGAACCACTTGCAGTATGCTCAACAACCACAGATACGCCTGGTAGCTTGCCATCTCGACTTTAGCCAACCACAAGACACAACCATGAAAAGCTCGACTACCACATTTCTTTGGGTCAGAGTCATCCCATGGCCATCTAACGAATACAAAAATCAGCTCCAAAGTCAATCTCCATGGCCAACCCAGCAGGCAGCTCTCCACACAACCGCCTCCTTCAACAAATGTAGACAATGCCATTAATGACACCAAGCCCCTCCTAATCAGATCGCATCCTCTCCAGACCTAGCACAAACCAAATCGAGATAAAATCTATTTTGCTAGTTTTTATCTCGATTAACGTGTAGACTAGTAATAGGACTACCTACCATAGAGGAGAGAACTCCAAAACAAGCCAACTAAAGCCCTACCCAAAAATTCCTGACTAGTTCCTAACCAGCATCAGTCCCTGTAGAACCTATCATTAGAATTTATCTCACACATATCGATACCTAACCCATTCTTTGACAGAGGGCAATTCACTCTTATTGAGTCACTTGGCACTTTGGGTTACTGATTCAGGATAGTTGCACCTTTGCACTCACATGCCACCTTGTAAAGTCACTAGTTGACTATTTTGGCATTCGGTAGTTCACCACTTCTTCAAGCCTTGTAAAGCCTCTGGTTATCACTGGCACTTGGTTGCTATTTGTATACAGGATTTGATTCTTGGTGCACCATGGGGTAATCACATGATGATATCATATTTCTCGATCAGAGTAGCAAGCTTGATTAATAACAACTATGGCAATTGGAAGTTCAAAATGTTGAACATTTTTTAGCTAAAGAACTTGTGGGACATAGTCACAGAATAAGAAGAGAGGCCCAAGCCTACCTCGACAACTCTTACCACATACCAACAACTAGCACGCACAAAGCAGCCAAAAGAGTGGGATACCAAGGCTCGACTTGCCTTGAGTATTATCAACTCCAATGTGAAGGATATGATGATCCCTCTTCTTTGTGGGCAGACCTCAGCTGTACTTGCTTGGAAGAATTTGGAAAGAAGGTATAATGCCAACAACATGTCACGTACTCTCATGTTGGAGAATCAATTGAATAACAATCCAATGCTTCCAAATGAATCAGGTCCTGACTTCTACTCAGGTTAAAGGACCTTGGCAATCAACTTACATTACTTGGACACAAGGTCAAACAATAGAGACTAGTCCAACTTGTTATCAATGGTGGACTTGGACCAAATTATGGGCAGCTTGTGTGACTGCATTAGTCACTTGAGATGCCCCACCAACATTTCAACTCATGTCAGACATGCTCATGCAGAAGCAATTGAGACGTGGTCTCAAAACAAATTTGAAGAATCATGACACTCTCTTCACACCAAGAGGAGGTGCAAGAGGGTCATTTAGAGGAAAAGGCAATAATTTTAGACACTCTAGCAATCAAGGCAGAGGTTAGTAGACAATCTCGATCTTCATCGATTCAAAGTCATGGTCCTTTTTCTCAGAGGGGGACATGAAATCCCAGAGGTAGAGGTAACTCTAGAAGAGGAGGAAATCAAGGAAGTACTCATAGATGCAAGGGAAATCGCAACTGTTGTGGCATTCCAAGCCATTGGGAATTAGAATGCAGAAAGAAACAAAGGTATTTAGGCAATGCAGGCTAGTCAAACAGGTCTCACAACCCTCCTCAAGGCAACCATCATCAATGGCAATCCACCCATGAAGACAATTCTCAGGAATATCAATACAAAGTTCTTGTATCGTAGTCCAAATCTTAAACATATAAGGATGAGGACACATGTGGTGCAAGCAACCACATGACACCTGAGAAAGAATGGTTCTCTGATCACCCCCATCCCAACTAGAACCTAAGAGAGAACATCGTGATGGGGGATGACACACCCCACAAAATCAAAGGGATCGACATCATACCCTTGTACAGTAATGCAGGCACCCATGGAGTATTGAAGATGCGTTCCATGTCCCCACAATGGCACATAACCTTCTCTTTGTTGGACATATGACTGAGAGTGATATGGAAGTCATCTTCAACAAGTATGGATTCACCGTTAGAGAGCTCAAGAGTCTTGAATCCATCATTGCTTAGGGTGTCAAGATTTGTAGAATGTTCAAGCTTTCTTCTACCATTCCAATTCAGAGAGCCCTAGCAACTGATCATCAAAATCAGGATGCTTATTTGAGTACATTGTGGCACAAGAGGTATGGTGACCTCAACTTTAGAAGCCTTGTATCTCTCAAAAAGACAAACATGGTCCAGGGACTTCCACAGTTGTACTTTCAAAAAGATGTATGTGAGGCTTTTTGCATGGGTAAGCAACATAGATAGCTTTTTTCCAACATCTTTGACTCAAAGTACTGACGTCCTTTAGATCATGCATTCAGATCTATGAGGTTCGACTATTATACCGTTGATGAGACTGGCAGACTACACTGAAATGCCTTTATAGTTGGGACAATAGTCATGTTCACAACTAGACTGAGAAGAAACACAATCCCATGATCAATTCAAAACACCATAAATTGAAAAACACCTAGAAAAGACCATGTACCAATAACTGTCAAAAATACAAGATCACTGAAGCATATATCAGTCACATCCTCCTAGAAACCATGAACTCATAGATAGAACCCCGTCTAGGATTGGATAGGCTAAGGACTGAATGACTGGATGCCTTGGAGCTTAAATGAGACTTTGAGCCCTTCTCTCTTCTCTCTGCATTGCAGCCTTTACCATGGCTAGAAACTCTTGATACAACCAAAGAAATCCTTCCTTACAAGAAGTTCACCTTTACTATTTGCCAAGAAGCCAGCTCCACACATCACCATTCAAGCACCAATACCTCAATAGCATCCATCCATTCATAGACATCAAGTGGCCACCTTTCCTTCGTTATGGTAAAAGAACAATGAAAACCATGAAGATTTATGTGGAGGTAATCCTATTTAATCGATAGTTCAAGACTATTCATGCAGTCCCGTTCCTCTGTGCTTAGCATCTAAGAAATCTTGTAATGAAATAACTCAGATTTCTAATTCCTGTGAGCAGAACTGTTGCCTCAAGTCCTGCTTGTGCTGGCTTCCACTATCAAATATGTGTAATGGTTGGGACCTGCAATGATAGTTTCTTTGCTACTTACAACACCATCACAAACTTGGATAATGGCATCACGTACAAAGCTTCACAACCTTTTCTATATACTTATGCTCATAAACTGAGCTATGCCAGCCCACGTAACAATTGATCGCTTGATGGTTTCAATCTGTCTCTATCATAAATGCACTTTGTCTTAAGTCTTTGCCTTCAATCTACTTGTTGTTTGTAGTTTGCCATCATCCACCTTGAATTTGCCTCTGTTGCTCTCCCTTCGATATTCCGCCTATGCCTTCCACTCTGTTGTACACGTCTTGCATCTCCCCATTTTCCACTCAGTTCCCCTTCAATCCTGCTCTCACTTACACATGAAACAGACATGTCTGAAAGCTCACTTGGAAAGCACAAGCAAAGCTATTGCAGTATGTAGAACTATGCTCGGCTTGTTGTTGGAAGATAATATCACGTGCATAACGACCAATCTTTGTTGAAGCAATCTACAATCCACACATGGTTGACACATCAAAAATACCTCATTGGCTTGGTACAGCCAGTCAACACACGATCTCCTCTAGGATCAAGGCCCTAGTCCATCTCCTATGCTCGTCGCATACTTAGAATGCCTCTTGAACTAGACACCAAGAACAATAGCGCTTCCCCCACAACAAGCTCCTCACTAATACGTCTTGTAATTTTGTTACCTATGTCACCGAAATCTCACGCATAGAACCCTGCTTGGCTGCCTTCACTCTCACTCTATAAACTCACAAAATCTCCACAAGCACTTAATAAGAGCTCACACGTAGGGCTGTTAACCAAACAACCTCTGATCTTCCTTCAACTAGCAGAATTTTGAACAAGAATTAGCCAGCCTCCTAACCTCCAAACAAAAACAGCAAAACATCCTCTTGGCGGCCAGAGTGCACAGGCTCGCATTTTCTACCTACATGGTGATTGTGAGGGCGCGCTCCTGTGCTAGAGATCCTGGAGGGTTTGGATCTGTCTGTCAGATCCCTCCCTGATTCTAGCTTGTTGTTCCTCAGCTTGCACCCTGCATTCTTCCATGGCACGAATGCTGGATTTTGCCTTATCCAACTGGTCCATGAGGGTTTGGACCAGGGATTAACTGGTTGAAAGCTCATCCTTGAGCTTAGTGAGGGAGACTTCCAATTCTTTGGCCTTGGCCTGGTATTCCTCTACTCTGTCGAGGGTGGTTTGCCTTGTAGCTTGTGCGGCAACCATAAGCGTGTGGCTATCGTGCGCACTGAGTTGAGACTGAGTTGTGCATGGAGGAGAGAGGATGATAGCTAAGAGGCATGCTCTTTCCTCCTTTGTAAAATTGTTCATGCCACCTGTGGGAGTTGGGCCATCGCATCCAGCAGCAGTAGCTAGAGCTCCACCTGATTGGCATGGGCAAGTTCATGGGGATACAGAAAAACTAACGGCCATGGGGATAGCAGATGTCAAAATTTGAGAGAGAGGAAAAAAGGGGGGGGGGGGGGAGGGGGAAGAAAGGTAAAGAGGGAATGAAGGGAAAAAGAAAAAAGGGAAAAAATGAAAAAAAGGAAAAAGAGGGGGTTGTTGATGCTAAGGGTGTTGTGTGAAGGGAAAAATGGGGTGAACGGACTAGGTGATGCATAGACTCGTGAGGTCAGCATGCAAGGATCCAAAACACAAAGAAAATGTACTGGCCGTATTCACCTATTGCTGACCGTGAATGTGAGTGGTGCATTGGGATGCCAAGGACTCATGAGTTGCTTGTGCATGTAGGTGTTATGCCTACTATACAAACTCACCTAGACTTGGACTTGATGATTAGGTGGAATGCAATGGAGATGAATGCCGAGCAACAGCATACTACATCATCAGCCAAGTAGAGCATGCATTGAGTTTGTGCACCATCCTGGTTTTGTCAGGTGTGCACCGACACTGCTATGTTCCTTTGATGGATCTCTCTCGGGGTAAGGCATGCAAGTTCTTGTGTGGCTGTAACCAGGGTGGAAATAGTTCTTGTGGTACCGCCACCCTTGATGTGGTAGATGGGTTATGCTCCGGTAACATTGCCAGTGCTCTATTGAGTAAAGTGTCCCTTGATGGCATGCGCACAGGCCTGGAGGAAGGTTCTTGTGTAACTGCCCCGCTTTTAGGGGTCGGTTCTTGTCTTGGTTCCTTGGGGACCTGAGCAACCTTCTCATTGAGTTGCACTATTTGTGGAATCATGGCACTCTATGGGCTTGGGGGCTTTTTTGTCGTGATTGGCTCGAGGGTAGGATCTTGTGGCACTGCATCCAGAGTTGACACAGGTTCTTGTGTTACTACCTTCTGAACCCCAACGAATTGGGATCATGCATTTGGTGTCGTTGGAAGTTTCTAGAGCCAAGCGGCTTGCTTGCCTTGGTAGTAGCCTGGGGTTCCTACCTCGGCCTTAAGCTCCTTTTCCCTATGGATGGCCTGGAGGGTCTGCAAGGTGAGGAGGCCATAGTATCTTTTCAATATACTCCCGTTAAGGTATCCATCCATTTCCACTCCGTCCAAGGTAGCTATTCGGCATGCACCTTGCGGAGTAATCTCCACTACGTGGTAGGGACCCATTCCTTTGTATTTAAGTTTATGTTTGGTGTTGCAGATGCTATAGAGGAGTACGAGATCTCCTTCCTTGAGGTCCTTGTTTTTGAGGTTATGATCAAACCATTTTTTGCATCGTGCCTTATGCACTCGGAGGCAATAGGTTGCACACAATCTTGTTTCATCTAGCCATTTGAGATCGATTAAGCGCTCCACCAAGGCATTTTCGGTGAGCTTTTCTTTGACCATGATGTAAAGGTTGGGCACTACATATTACATTGGCATAACTGCTTCCATTGCAAAGGCTAGGCTGAAGGGGTGCAGTTCGTGGCCACTTTGTAAGACATTTGGTAGGCCCACAATGTGGCGATGAGCTTGTGTTCCCAGTTGGTACGACTGGCTTTGTACTCTGGCAAGGATCGCATCGCTTGATAAACTTGGCTGCATCTTCAAAGAGAGTTGGCCACTAGAGGCTTGCCTGCAACACTTTATGTGCCATAATGGTAGTAGCGGTGAAATGATTACTAGCTATCCTAGAATGGGCTTCTTCGAGCACGTCGATATATTCATGCTCGCACACACACCTGCGCATGATGCCATCCTTGCCCATGTGGTATAGTTAGCTTGCAATTAGCTGATATGGTGCTGCATCCCTGATGAGTTTGTCGGCTTTGTTCCTCTTGAGGGCTTTGTCTAGAGGCAACCCGTTAGCCAAGTAGTGGCCTATTTTGGCTGCCCATTCTGGAATTATGTCAATGAGGAATAGGGGAGAATCTAGGAGGTCATCCTCAACTCTTATTGGAGCTTCTCCATTGGGAATCCTTGAGAGGTGGTCATCTAGGATGTGGGTCTTTCCTTTACATACTGCACGATTGTGAAGTCAAACTCTGAAAGGATTAGCATCCACCTTGTAATGCATCCTGTCATGCAGGGCTTGTTAACCAAATATAGTAAGGCTAGATGATTAACAAAAAAGACAAACTTGTTGGGTAACAAGTAATGCATGAACTTATTAACTACGTAGACCATGGCCAGGCCTTCCCTCTTTGTTGTCATGTAATTAACCTCGGCATCGTTTAACTATCGACTAGCAAAGTACACTGGATAGTCTAGGTTATACTCCCTCACTTGGGTTAACACACATCTGATGGAAAATTTTGAGGCATCTATGTGGACGTGGAATATTAGATTCCAATTTGGGGCTTGCAATACCGATGCTATGGCTAGAGCTCGCTTGAGGGTCTCAAAGGATTTTTGACATGCCTCGATCCACTCAAAGACTACTAACACCTTGTACAATAGCTGGGCTTTGTCTTTGTAAAACAGGATGAACCTTCGATAGTAGCCTATATAGCCTGTAAACCAATGCACTCCCTTGGCATTGGTGCGGGGAGGTAACTCTAGAATGAGCTTGTTCTTGTTGTAATCCGTAGAGGTGCCATTCTTCAACACAATGTGACCGAGAATCATGCCATGTTTGACCCAAAATTGGCACTTGAGGGGATTGAGGGTTATCTAATACAACCTACATCTTTTAAGGACTAGTTTCAGGTATCTTAGGTGATCATCCCACATCGAGTTCATGCACACGTCATCCACAGACTTCTACAAAGTCCCTTAGGTACTCCTTAGAGACAGTGATCATCAACCCGCGAAAATGTGGCAGGCACATTGGTAAACCCAAATATCATTACTTTGGCTGCATACACACCCCATTCCATTGCGAAGGTAGTTTTATGTTGATCCTACTGGGTGATAGATACCTGGTTGTATCCCAAGAATCCATCTAGGAAGTTGTAAGCTTCCTTTTTGGGCTACTCTTTCTAGAACATGTTTCGTGAAAGGCAAAGGATAGTGGTTGCACCTGGTGGTGGCATTGACTTTCTTCAGATCCAAGTATTCTTGAATCTTTCCATTCTTCTTTAGGACTATCATGATGGGTGACACCCAGTCTATATGCTCTATCTCATAGATGAATCCTGCATATATGAGTTTTTGGATCTCCTCCCTCACTATAAGTGCATATTTGGGATTCATAGGATAGGGACGCTAGTGCACTGGCCTAGCATCATCTAGCATGGGTATCATGTGCTACACGACTTCAGTAACGGGCACACCCTTCATATCTGTGGACTTCCAGGCCATGCACATGCAGTCCTTGTATTCTCAAAGGAGGAAATTAAAACACGCTCCTTGTTGGGTGAGGTCATCTGCTATGAATACCGGTTGTGGGTCCTCCCCTTTTGGCACTAGGTTTACCTCCTTAACCGTAGCTAGGGCACTACTTGTATCCTTTGAAGCATCCTTCTTCCTAGGTTCTCTTGGCCTGCTGGTGTAAGATCTTATGATCCTCGATCATGTAGGCCTTGTAAATGGGAAGGTACCTATCGTAGGTCCTCCTTTTCTTCATCCTCCTCCTCCTCCACTCCCCTTGGGGTGGTATCCCTCTTGGCCCCAGTGGGAGCCTTTGGGCTTTTGGAACTTGGGAGCTTCGGACTTGAGGGGGACTCTTTCATGGCACTTATGGAGCTAACTAGAGAGGTAACCTTGCTCAACCGTGATCCTCAATTGGAGAAGAACTCATGGTGAGTAGTAGTGGCACCCACATATGTTGGCCAAAGGAGGTTTAATTTGACCCTTACTATCCCTCTACCCACCTCCTGGGGTTTGAGCATGTTAAACATTCTAAGGGGAACCACCATGCTCAACTCTTTGTGCTCGAGGGTTATTATTTGGAATCCTATTCTCTCTAGGATGCCAATGTTTGCCAGTATGTGCATCAAATTTTGAGAGAACTCTGTCTTGGGCACAGGAGCATACCAAAATTCATCTGCCTCCTTCTTGTCATCTTCTCTCTCACAAGTTTGGAACAGTTTTAATGATGCGGTCATGTCGGTTGTGTCAAACTCCATGAGGGTTCTACTGCCGATGAAGTATGATTATTTCTCACCCAATAACTATGCATTGATGCACTATGCCAGCCACGGAGTAAACTGGGCACAATTTTGGATAGGATCATGGGAGAGATCACAAACAAAGATAACAGGGGAAGAATTCAACATACTAAACTTCGGTCAATTTTGTTTGCTCTTTTTATCCAAATCCCCAATGTCCCGAGACCTAGCCAGTGTATCTTGAAGTCCTTCGAAGAAGAGGCAGAGATTAAAATGAAGCTTTTGCAGGAATTTGAGAGCAAGGAGCATTTTGACGCTTTATTGAAGGCAAGGTATACGATAGAGGAGATTTAGGATCATCTAGCAAACAAGAACAAAGGATTAAATGAACCAGTAGATGTAATTAAGGTTCAAGAGAATCAGGGGGAAAAGCCAAACATCAAGAGGACACCCAAGGCAGCGGTCTAATTACACAAAAGACAGGAAGAAAACTTTATTTCCCATAGTTGAACAATCAAAAGAGGAATATAAGGAACCCAAAAAGGAGGAGCAGATGCAAACAGAGCCACAGAGACCAGAGACTAGCATAGTACAAGAGATCCCAGCACAACAAATGGAGCCAATGGATGAAGCTACAGAGACATAGGCAAAGGAACCTTCATCCCCAGTGGAAGGGAGACAAAAGATAGAATCGAAAGATGAACCACTAGATTAGACTTATATTATGTATAATGGGGCAAGAAAGGCACTATAATTTTATAGAAATTCCACCAATAGGAAGAACATAGGAGCATCTAAATGGAGTCAGTGTATGATGAATGGAAAATTTTGAAACAGGACAATGACATCTTGGGACATCATGTGGAGAGTCTCAAAGAGGACTTGCACTTCAAAGCAAAGGAAATGAGGATTATGATGGAAGAATACGATGAGTAGAAGGCAAGCATGGAGTAGTTTGTCTTGCAATATAAAGAACAACTCGCAGAGAAAGAGGCTATGGAGCAGAGGCTATAGACTTGTTTCGAGAACATAACTAGACCTGTGGGGGAGGAAATAGACCAATTGGCACATGCAAACAAAAGTTTACAGGTGGAAAATATTATGTTGAAGGAGCAGTTGTCACTATTAAAACCCATGGAAGAACAATAAAAGACCATGGTAGATGAGGAGACTGAAATAATGGGCACCTTCATGCCAGATGTAGAGGTGGAAAGTCTGAAAGTGCAAGTTTCAGAGTACATGATAGGTTTATGGGTCCAAATCCAAAACAGACTAGTCCATCTAGAAAAACAACCAATGCAAGCCTGGGACTATCAGAAAGAAGCCACATCAAACTTCTTGTTGAGAAAACAGGTGAAGGAATTGCAAAAAGAAGTCTATCACTTGAGATCCAAGGTCCATGTCATGGAGAGTTTTGAGATGACAGACTCATTGATGGAGGGAGATAGCCCCTAGGCCCTGGGGAAATAGAAACTTCTTTGGCTAGGTTAAGTGTTCCTTTTAGAACTCTTTTGTCAACAGATTTTGCTAACAAAACAATTGATTTACCACACTCTCTCTCCACTTGTTCCTTATTCATAAAGTCATTTTGATTGAATTAGTTATATCTGGACCAAGTTTGACACAGGCATTGTTCTTATGAATATAAATAAATAAATATTTATTTATTTTTATATTTATATATATATATATATCTTTTGTTATATATAGAGCTAACTCTCTTGATTTTCATATCACATTGTGAGAGGATTCTCATTCACTTAGAATTATACATGTTTCTTTCTAAAGAGAAAGTTCCAATGTATAGGAGTTGTGGTTTTAATAAAAACAAATTTATAGGCTCTTATCTAGTTACTTGGTTATGGTGGTTTCTTGGTATGTATATGTGTCTATATTTTGAACTAACTCTGGATGCTTCTACTTAAATATGTACACACTATGTTAGATAAAATTTATGGTAATGTTGTAAGTGATGACCTCGCCTTTATTTGGATAGTTGCTTTAATTGTATTATACACATCTTATAATATTCTATAAGGAGGTACGGTTTTATTTTTGTAGTTACAGTCTTTGGCAATTATTGAGCATTAATAAGTACATGTTTCCCGTGATTCAAAATATTCCTCTTACCCATCACCTTTTTTGGTGCTACTAATCTGTTTATAACAACAGTAACCTATCCCGATTGCCCAGTATTCCTTTTTTTAGATCCGAAAGGTAGTTTAGTTCCTTGGTAAAAGCGATAACAAGCCGGGGTAAGCAAGCATTACATGTCTTCCCATTTAAGACTATGATGTTCTAACACTTAGTTTCCCTTGGATGGTGGTAGGTAAGTTGACCCCGACCTTGGATCTTGAATTGTCGGAAGGGTTCAGCATTTAAACTTTGTATTCCAAATTTGGTCATGATGGACTAGTTTGTTATCCCTCATCTGAGGTTTTACATGAAATAATGTGTTGGTTGAATACTATTTCAGTCAAATCTATGTAAAAGTCTGACTTCTATTTCATCCTTTTTAGGTTCTATTTTTGACTTTTGTAGATTTTTTTTTCCAAATTTTAGCTCTCTCATCCTAATGATGGGATTAACTATATGGTTCTATTTTGATGGGAGTTTTAAATTTAAACATGCACTCTTATTTCCCAACTAAACCTTGGTCGGGCTAGTACCATATAGTTAATTCCACATTATGGAATGATTTGTTTATATAAAGGCTTTTGTTCACCTGTTGAATTGCTATGGTTTTATTAGCGTGCTCTAAACATGGATGTTGTGCACTTCGTATATCTTGATACTATCTATGGTTGGGTTTTAACAAAACCAATAGATTCCATCCCTTGTTAAACTTGGGTATATTGCTACTTCACCCACTATCCTGATTCCGTCTTTGGGCACTCAATGCATCCTCTCTTGCTTTAAAGGACCAGACTTCCACAAGAAGCTCTTGGACTTTGAAAAGCAAGATTCATTTAAGAAATCCCATTTTGCATTTACCATTGCTTCCGTGAATGATTGGATTACGCTTCTCGTCCTTTCTAAAAAAGACCAATTGGATTTCCTAGAAGCCTTCAACAAGCTACTTTCATCCCTTCCTTTGATTGATGTTCAAGACACTTCGGATATGAATTTTTACTTCTCTACCTTACCTTCCATTGTTAATAAACTCTTCCTTTTCAATGGTATTATAGCTATTCCCCTAGAGATCAAGAGCATTCCGAAAATTGTTAATCCGCTACTTGACTTTGACCTCCTTGACCACAGTGAGAAAGAAGCTTTGTCCTCCTTGAATTCCGGTTCTTCGGCTTCATCTTTTCCCTGTCAAAAAGTCATTTCCATGGCCTTTTCTAGTGCTATCCTCCTCCTTCCTCATCATCAACTTGAACTGGATTCCATCAGATTGTAGCATAAGCTTTGGGATTTTGAAGTTATCAATCATAGAGTCCCTTTCTCGATCTCTTCCTTAGACCTCTTCTGCAGCTTCTCAGCGGAGGTGATTGATCATTGCAAAACACTGGCCATCCAATCCAAACATCTATTGTCTAATGACTTTTACTTTGACATCCCACAAATCAAGCTCTCTGATGTAGATCCCTTTAAATGCTCCAACACTGCCCTAATTGCCAGAACTAAGGGACCCATCAACCAAGACAAACTTTAGGAGCCTAAAAAGTTTTTGAAAAATTACTGGAATACCTATAGACCCTTTCTCAAGTGCCAATGCAAGAGATCTAACCCCAATTTTGCTTGTTCTTCTTCCATTATCTGCTTAGATCATCTCTTATGGTTTGTGTTCTAGAACTTGTCTAGTTTTTTCCCCTTCACCTTTGGACCTGCTCTAGTGTATGCCTTCATTGGTTGGGTTGCCTTTTTCCCCTCGGAGATCAAAACTGCACTCCTAGTGTATTTCTGGTATGCTAGAGGCTGGCTCGTAATCTAGCTTTTCACTCCGAATTCCCCTCTTATACCTCAACTCATCAATACTCTGGCAGCCAACACTATTGAACCTATACTCCTTCCAGCAAAAAACAAGGATCTCAAACGAGTTATGATGACTCCTTCTACCATGAAGAGTTCTACTAAGAAACCTCGGTCCTTTTGTGGTTCGGAAGACTTTGGCGAGACCTCTAAAGCACTGGAGTTCAGCAATGATGATGAGCAGATAAGATTTATCTCTAAAAAAGCCAATGATTTATCTTTGCTCAATAGACATAAATGAAAATAAAAAAGGTCTATTCATCTGCTTTTTGTTAATAAACTTTTTTATTTTATTTCACTGGAATCGGTCTTTATGGAAGTATTTGAGAAATTTGCTACTATTAAGAAGTCATTGTCTACCTATAACATTGGATTTGGATGGAAATTTCTGAGAAACATAGCAACCACCTTCTATAAACCACCGGACACCTTCTATGACTTCTCTAGTGATTCCATGGTGTGCATTTGTGCCACGTCTAAAAGGTTTTGATCCTTTACTCAAAACTTGGATAACTTCGGTATCCATGTCCTATCTACTGACCCCTTGATCTGTAGACACCCTACCTTGCAAGACTTTATGAGTAAAGGCCTTAATCATATACCCCTTCTGCCTATTAACCCCTACCCAGTTATTAAAGAGCTAAATATGGCTTGGACCAAGCTTTGTTCCTAGATGGGCATCAATCTCTTACCAGAACATTCGAAGTGCATTAAGATGATTGTCCATAGCAAATTCAAACTCTTTTCCCAAATCATAGGTTCAACCAAAAGCCCTGCTTTTTAGACAAAAATATCTTGGATGAAGTGGATTACCTTACTCACCATCTATATATTTCGAGGCTGGATAAATCCTCACAAACCCCTACCTTCATCTACAAAAATCTTATGAGACTTGCTATCAAGCAAAGACTTGATTCACCAGAATTCTCAATATCTTAGGTCATAGAAAGTGAGGTTGTAGAAAATGTTGGAATATATTCATTATCATATGAGATCGAGCAACCATCTAATTTAACTTTCCCTTATCTCATGGGCACGTATAAGGCACATAAAAAGACATTTAGATGGCTCACTAATGCCCACACCAATATCACCGGCCTTATCACTGAAATGTTGATTGCCTTGGATATTGGAATTCAAGAATATACTGAAAGGGTTCATAAAGATTTATGGACCTTCAACCACACTCGTACTAACGCATATTGTATTGTCCATAACCAATATGACTTCTTGATTAATCTACCGGAGAGTATAAAATATCTTGCAGTTCTTGAAAAATAACACCTTTCCTAGGTTATGGTTTGATATCGGTTGGATATATTAAAACTTATTAATCTCTTTGCGGGTGAGCGGTAAGTTCCACATGGGGGGCTTACCTGTCACCATGTGGTCTTATCCTTTGGGTTGGGGGTGGGTCACAAACACACAGATCCATGTGTACTCTAACATACACACAAACACACACACATACACTTAGACACACTCTTACACACACACACACACACACACACACACACACACACATGTATGGATGCATGCACACAAGCGTGCACACACACACACACACACACACACACACACACACACACAAACATGTCACATCTTACATTTCCCTCTTTAGCTATATACTAATTGGTTACTGATACTTACATTTACATTGTTGTGTGCGTGTTACACTTAATGCAAGGTACCATTACTCCAATCGATGGATGAGTTACTAGGAGAACCTTTTGGAGGATGTGATACTACCAATATGATAGTTGGAAGGGGATTTTATTTTCATCTACTCTGGTTTTGTATGGATTGTTCATTTACATGATGTTAGCCCTTTGACATACTATAGTGGTGTGATTTGGCCAATGACATATTTTAGTGTGGTTTGACATTAATTCAGCTAAGGCAGGTTTTTCTTGGGACACTCATCAATTATGGTCAGTCTATAATATTTGTGCCTATTATCGAGTTCTTGGAACTGTTTCCTTGATGGAGGATTGATACATGGAATTCCTCAAGTGCTAAGGTCATATTATGCATGAGGGTAAGATGGTGCACTCTGTAGGCATGCTTGATGCCTTTGTTTGGTTTTGAGTGACTTCTATGTGTTTCCCTAGGGATATTTTTTAATGACCTATATTTAATACTTTTGTTCTCTTCATCTTATGTTTGGCGCTTTACAAAAGTAGATTCGGTTTTCCCCTACAAGTATGGACATATAAATAAGTCAACCTTAGAATAATGTTAATATTGTTTGGCTTAGAATTCTCGTAGTTACATGTATGTATTTAAGGTTAATTTTGTGGATTCTAATAATATGCGTCCAATTTAAGCTACGTGGGATATAATGTTGCTTACCAGAAGTATTAATTCTAGAGTACTTGATGTTAATTGCATGTGTTTAAGTTGTTTGTGTTCATGTATTAATCCATGGTCCTATACGGTGAATACTACTTGGTCACCTTGAAGACTAGAATGGTGTGTTAATTTGACAAGGCTCGAGTGGATAATTCACACCTTGTGCTAATGAATTGGCAATAGTTGGCAAGTTACTATTTCGGGTGATCTCTCAAGCCATGTTGGTGGCTTATCTCGACGGCTTCAGGATTCTACCTCGTCGTTGAGGAAGGTGAGAAAATGTTTGTAATGATCTTCTAGCTACCTACTACTCCCTTATAATATTCCACATCACTCTTGTTGTCCGTGGCTACCCACTACACGCTACTGCGACTCTATGGGCATTGTCGCACCCTCACTTACAACCCAACCTGCTTCATAGCAATGGCCGCTTCCCAGGTATGGGCTCTCCTAGTCCACAATTGATTATACTGCTGGCACGACCTCTCAAGTGATGGCTTTGTCTAATATGTATGTATGGCCTCTTGCTTGATTGAAGCTAGCCTTAAGTGTGCTCCGTAACAGTTGCTCTTATGCTCTCTTATGCACAAGTCTACAATGGAGAATTTTTGTATTACGTGCTACAATGATTTATGGGTATTGTTGTCACGCATGATCTCTTGATCTGTGGCTTTTTGGAGCCTTGAAACCTCTGTATATATGTATTGGTCACAATGGCTAGCATGAATTCGTGCCTACAATAGATAGGTGACCCTTCACTTATACTTTCGTATGAATTGATCTCTTGATATGTGTTCTTAGGGTGGGCATACGTATTCACTAAAACTCATTTTGAGTTTCTTGTACACGTTGCTCCATAAGAAAACTTCATGATTACATTCTTTGTGTTGGCCGATGCATGGTATAATCTCTGTGGCTTCTATCATAGTAGTGAATGGGATTGTTTGTGTATTAGTAGCTTTAGGGATGTAGTTACTGAGCTATCTGATCGGCACCTGCCAGTGTCGTTGTGTCTTTAGCTATGTGTCCTTGTGTGTTGGCAAGTAAGGGAGATGCTAATGATCTGTATGCTTTACATGAACTACTCCGCATATGCCTTCTAGATAAATGTGCAATCCTTCAGCATAGCAAAGAGCATACGATACTTATGTTATGTATAGATGGGCTTTGAATGCTTGGTTACTCAACTCTCATGGACTATTGCAAATATTAACACTTGGTGTAGACTTACATGCCTCTTAGCAAACTTTGAGAGCCTCTCTAACACCATCGTGATTAACATATGCATTTGTGGGATCTTTCCGTTTTGCATTTTTCTTATCTCTTTTGCTTGTCCTACTCGACTCTATGGTTGTAGAATGAGCATTCTCTATGTTTTATGTTGTTTCTACCATGCAATTACCTATCAACGGTTTACTAGCATATATTGGTTGCTGCTAGTATAAGCTATGATTCCTCTTCATGGCTGTTGTGCCTTAGTAGACCATTACGTGGCCAGCCTTGTCATCTACAAGGACACTTCAAGGCCTCTACATCCCCATCTCCATTGCAATCCCCCCTACAGTGCCTCTGCTTGACCCGGTGCCTTTGCGTTGTATATAATTCACCGACCTACCCTTGCTACTCATCATATCCGCTCCCAAAATTCCTCTTTCTTTATCATAGCTCTTCTTCTCTCCTTATAGCGCGCTCTCTCTCTCTATTTTAATATATATATAGAGAGAGAGAGACACACACACACACTCGAATATGTTTGCATATATACATCCTAATATGTGTGTTTACTTGTAGAGAGAGAAGAGGTGAAAGAGGTGTGTGGTGGAAGGATCATTAAATAAAAGTGAGGACTTGCCTATTTTGGCAAGAGTAATATAAAGGTGGTGTCATACAAGAGACAAAGAGAGCCTCTATCTTTAGAGAGAAAAACCTAACAAAGACAAAACCATTTAGGATTACCGCGACAAAAGACAAGAACATTTAAGACCTCCACAACCAAACAAAAACCTTAAACCCTAAACACATTACTATCACACACTTAAAGCTCATAGTAACCACAATTTGGATGGTCAAATTGACCAAATGAACTAACTTCAAAACTATTGACCTAAAAACCAAGCCATTCCTTAGGACCCTTTCCAGGGCTCAAAAAATGGAAAGAAATCTACATGGAGAATTTCGCCAAGCATTGCTTAATTGACAAGGAAGAAAAACCCCAATGAAGATGGAGGAGGAAATTGAAGTGAAAGGTGTGCTTTCTTCTTCTTCTTTTTCTTTCTTCTTCTTCTCCAAACTCAATTATTGGTTTGCTGGTTTACTCATGGCGGCTATGAACGTCCACATAGTTGACTCCTATGCTCCTCTTTTCGAGAGTGAAGAGGAGCAGCTCGAGGGACAGATCCAGGCATGGAACCTCACCTTCGCCTTTGTTTCCTCCATGGCTGTTAAGGCTGCTTGCTTGCTCCGAATCCCCGACATCTTGGCCAACCATGGACCTCGAGCTGCTCTTACTCTTCAAGAAATCGCATCTCGAATCAGTAGTAGCTCCTCCTCCTTGACTTCTCATCATGATCAGCCCGATTACCTCCATAGAATTCTCAGGTTCTTGTCCTCCCAGGGCTTCTTCTCCCTCACCACGCTCGAGAACTCGGAACCCACTTACTCCCTCACTCCCGTTTCCAAATGGCTGGTGCGCCGGCGCAGATGCTGCAGTTCCGATGATCCATCCTTCGGCCCCTTGGCTCTCGTGCAAACGAGCCCCGCCGCTATGGCTCCTTGGCACCATTTGTCAGAGTGCGTGCTGGACTATTAATGTCTGCACCACGACATTAATGTCTGATTTGTAGGCGTAGAGCACGTTGGAGGCGACATGTTCAACAGCATACCATCAACAGACGCCATCTTCATAAAGGTAAGCATTTCAAATTTTCATGGAGCTCCTCCAAAGAGGAGACATACAGATTTGGAGCATTAAAAAACTCAACAGATCAGGAATGGCTTGGCAGAGCATCATGCATAATTGGGACGATGAACGCTGCCTCAAGGTCCTGAAGAACTGTCGCAAAGCAATCTCTAATACTGGGAAAGTGATAATTGTGGAAGCAATTCTGGAGACAGACAAAGAGGGATCAGACCCATTCAACCAAATGAAGCTCACGTTGGACTTGCTCATGATAGCCCATAGCTCAGGGGGCAAGGAAAGAACAAAAGCACAATGGCAAGCTCTTCTGGCAGAGGCTGGTTTTCCAAGCTACAACTTCGTCCACCTTTCATCCCTTCACTCTGTCATAGAAGCTTTTCCATCCTGATGTCATCCCAACATCCATTACGTTAGAATTAACGCCCAACGAATCAATTATCTTATCGAATAACACGAAATTGACCATGTATGTGGTACGTGCTATAGTTGTTGTAGATGCATGTATGTATGATGCCCTCCATGTTTCAAGAGCAAGCTAGCTTGTATTAGTATATTGATGCAATTGTTTTCGAATCCAAATCCTATTGATGCATATGTCTTCCACTCCATAAAGAAGGGGCTGCCACACGGGCAACAAACAGGCAGTGGGGAGCACAATGAAGGACATACGTAGCATGTCACAGACTCTTTGGAAAACTAGATTTTGTAGTTAAACACTTCCGCATGTAAAGGCTATCAGTCTTCCATTGCAGGATACCCTTTTTCAGGATTATTTCGAACATAGTATCTGAGACATGATCGGAAGTTTACGGGAAGTGGAGCCTGAAGACAAGGACCTTTCTAAAGGACAACCTTGATTTAGAGCTCGAGAGAATTTACTTGGAAGTCTGGAGGATTGTGCACTTGAAGGAGGGGGGATCGGGTTTCGATAGGTGTACGAGAATTGTTGTTTGGTTGTAGACCTTGCCGGATGGAGGACGGGGTGAAGTAGAACCTAAGAGCTGTAGGTAGGACAGTTAGCAGGCTGGAGGACCGTTGGCCCAGACAGTTGGTTGGTTGTACAGCAACAAGGTGGGGAAGATTTAGGGTATGTTCGGCATGTTCAACTTGGCTCTTAATGAGGCTTGGTCAGCTAGATCAAGGCATATTCAGCCCTATATAAAGGGGCCCCAATGGGAGCCCAAAATAATCCAGTTAGTGCTCTCCATTGTAGCAGAGCTTCTGCAAGAAGAAGAGCACAGGTGAGGGGGGCTGAGAGAGCAGCTAGAGGAAAGGGAGGTGAGTGGATGTGAGGGGACTAAGCATGCAATTGTGAAGATGCGGGTGGGGGAATGAAGTTGAGAGGGGCAGTGAGTATAGACCATGAGGAGGGGTGGTGAGTAGAGGTGAGGGGCTAAGGGGAGGGAGATGTTGAGGGCAAGGTGGGGGGGTTAGACCACAAGGAGAGGGGAGGGCAAGGTGGGAGTGCTGAGAGAGCAGCCACGCGAGCAGAGGTATCTTGCCATGAGGAGAGAGAAGGTGAGGGATTAGCCACCAGAAGAGGGGATGTGAGGGAGCAACCATCAACAGACGCCCTCTTAATAAAGGTAAGCATTTCAAATTTTCATTGAGCTCCTCCAAAGAGGAGGCATACAGATTTGGAGCATTAAAAACTCAACAGAGGAATGGCTTGGTAGAGCATCATGCATAATTGGGACAATGAACGCTGCCTCAAGGTCCTGAAGAACTGTCACAAAGCAATCTCTAATACTGGGAATTTAGTGATAATTGTGGAAGCAATTCTGGAGACAAACAAAGAGGGATCAGACCCATTCAACCAAATGAAGCTCACGTTGGACTTGCTCATGATAGCCCATAGCTCAGGGGGCAGGAAAGAACAAAAGCATAATGGCAAGCTCTTCTGGCAGAGGCTAGTTTTGCAAGATACAACTTCATCCACCTTTCATCCCTTCACTCTGTCATAGAAACTTTTCCATCCTGATGTCATCCCAACATCCATTATGTTAGAGTTAACGCCCAATGAATTAATTATCTTATCGAATAACACGAAATTGACCATGTATGTGGTACGTGAATCTTTGGCTATAGTTCTTGTAGATGCATGTATGTATGATGCCCTCCATGTTTCAAGAGCAAGCTAGCTTGTATTAGTATATTCATGCAATTGTTTTCCACTCCAAAAGCTATCAACACCATTAGGATTGTGTGATTAATTAAAAATTGTAGATGTTCTCTCCAAGATTCCTTACATCTATTCACTTTCCCTATAATTAGAAATAAGGCACAAAGGCATTCTTAACACAAGAAATTGCATTGTTTGGAAAGAGTAATTATTCCATTGTGAATAATTTATTTACTTGTGGTGCCATAGAAAAATGTTCACATCCCCTTTGTGCCACCCACCTCTAATGCCATCTCGACCTTTTGCCCATGTCCCTTATTTGTGCCATCTCCTCCTTGCATTTGGTCACCCCTGTACTCCTTTCCTCACTCCACCCTATGCCTACTCCCTCCCAACACCTCCCACTTTTGTACTACTCCACTCACCCACCTCCTTAGTGCCATTGGTTGTTTGACCTCCCTCACTCTACCTACTCATGCCTCTCCATGGCACCCCCCCTTATGCCTCAACTCATCAATGATAAAGGTGGAGATTCTGGATAGAGTTAAGGAGGGAATAATATATATGAAGAGTGATGAGCACAAGGTAACATAAAACTCTACATTAATTTGAATGTATACATGAAGCTTTCTTCAACGTAGTTTTGGTATTTGTACTGTACAAAATTTTTAATATGGTACAATACATTTCATATGTACGTTACCTTTAATTCTTTAATAGTTGGGTGGGTCATGTGTGGTGTGTTTAAAAATGCAATTTCGTTATTAAAAAAAGGGTGTGGGGGTAGTTAAACAAGCGATTTTTATTGTGGGGGGTAGTCAATCTTTTTTAAAAGGACCTTTATACAAATTTTGGCTAACTAAGAGGGCCTACTACGCTTAGCCGGCACTGCCAAGCAGTAAGAGGTGACCTACAAAATAGATAACACACCCAAGACACAAGTTCCTAACAAAGTGTCATTTTTTGACACCACCATGCCAAGATCATGAAGCAAGCTTTTCATTTCCTCCAGCACTTTGAAGCCATTGCAAAGCACTCGACAAAAGACTAGGGGTTTCCAAGCTGGCCACACTATTAATAGCACCATGGCCCTTAGATAAGGCCAACAACACATCAATGTTGAAGGGAGATGACTGGTCTCCCTTAGAAGACATTTGCTTGCCTGAAGGGAGAACTACCCCTTTAATCCTACCTTTCTCAAATCCATCCTTTATCAAACTAAAGAGAGCCATAGTGAAGAGAGAAAACACCAATGGTGCCAGTGGACACTGTTGGAGAAGTAGGAAGGATTCAGCAAGTGAAGCAAAATGGAGAGTACTTTATTCATGAGAGCAATGCTCAATATATAGGCACAAGTTACATCCAGGAGTGACCTCACATGTGAGCTCAATAGAGCATCTAGATCCACAAATCACTCCATTGACTTCTCAAGCAAGCCCATGAATCTCTCAATCACACTAGAATCTTTTAGCACACCTACACTCACACAATCCTAGCATAGGACTCCTAGGCACACACCCATACATCAATTTGTCCTTCATTTCCCCCCACAAATTGATGACTTCATCCCTCAGCAGGAGTACATGGGATGCTCCATGGCTTGCCCACCATCATGTGGCAACACACATGGCCCCAACCTGTGACTCACTCCTAGGACTCTTGGTTTACAACTGGGAGATAGACAATGACTATGTATGGAAATCCCCATGAGTCCAACAAGGAAAAATCTCAAACAAAAGACTAACAATCATTTAAGGATGGACTATCCATCGCAGAGAACCATTATTGACCTCACACACAAACAACTTAGAAAACATATGGGTCATCACCCTTGTCAAAATTAACTTGGGTGGTGTAAGCAGTGAGAGCTTTAACATCCTCTGGTTCTTTTTCTTCTTCTGTCTCTGCTTCTTCCACAAGGTTTGCTGAACATCTCTTCTTTGCATAGCATTCTTTCTCAAAATGTCCAGGTTTTCCACAAAAGTTGCACTTCATCTTGCTCTTGCCTTTGAAGTTGCTTTTGGCTAAATATGCCCCATGTTCTTTGTAGTCATTCCTCTGTTTGATTTCCTTTCCTCTTCCAAGAGGAATGCCTCAATTTCCACCAAACTAATCTCTAGTATATTGGTGAGAGTGGTGACAATAGTGCCATATTCCTCAGTTAGGCTTCTGAGAGTAAGATAGCAATTACAATGTCTTCATCAAGATTAAACTTGATGCCAGATAACTGAGTCAGTATGCTCTTCATGGAATTTAAATGTGAAGAGATGGATTCTCCTCTATCCAATTTCAGATCAAAGAATTTGATGAGCAAGCTAAACTTGGAACATCTCCCCTGTGCTCCAAAGACATGCTCAAGATGAGTCCATGCAGCATGAGCAGTCTCACAGTCATCAATGCGGTGGATAAAAGAATCACTCAATCTAAGAGCAATCATGGCTAGTGCTTTTTCACCCTTAGGGAGCCATAAAGCTTCTCCTTCCCTAGTTGTTGATTTCTCTTCTTTTCGATTAGCCACATTCCAGATCCCCTTTTTCATGAGGATAAATTTCAGTTTGGTCTGCCAAGTATGAAAACCCTCTCCCTCAAACTTATCTATCTTGATTTTGGAGGCCATTTGGGAAGGTCTTACCAATTTAATGGTAGTGCCTAATCCCTTTACAAAAGATTAGTCTTTCTAAACAAAGAAATCACCTTCACCATATAAATGCAAATTGCTAGATAAAAATTCAGAAAAACCTAGTTTTTTGGCATATGCATAACCAGTTGGCTTCTCCCAAATCCTCTTAACTAGGGTCTTCTTTACCTTGTACTTTGTCCTTCTTGTAGTCTTCTTCAAGTGCTTAGCATTGGAAGGGCATTGAGAACTTGGCATTTTGACAAGAAATCAATGCCAATTGAACTTCAAACTGAAAGAGCAGTCTTTGAACTGTACTTTAACCCCACTTCATACCTTAAGCATCAACTTAGCATTTTTTGTACTTCAAACATTGTCAAAAAATGCTTGCAGAAAACAGAGCAACCTTGGAGGATCAAATTCAATTAGATGAGAGTAGCTCTTTGAGGGAATTTAATGTGCAATGAAAGGTCTATTGATGGAGAATAGCCAGTACCAAGCTTGAGCAAAAAAACGCGTCAGGATGCCATTGCCAGAAGCTTCATTGTTGTTGACTTGTTTTTTCGTTGATACGCCTTAGATACTTGATCATTTTCCTTCAAAATTCACCAACAGTTGGCTCATAAGGTCGCCTAATTTCATCTCAGAGTATTTGATGAATGGTGGCTCTAGCAGGCAGCATTACGTGAAATGGCACTGATTGTGAATAGAGTTGGCATGGGCTGTGGAAGCTTCTATCTTCTAATTCCTCCTAGCCAGGGGTTTGCCTCGTCATGGAGATGCTTGAGATCAAAGGGCGCGGAGAATGGTTTAGAGATGAAGGAGAACAAGCTTAAGGAAATTTCATGGGAAGAAAGGGGAGAAAAGCTTCAAAATCCTTCATTGTGAAGAAGATGATGACATGGCACTCAAGGAGGTCTCAAGGAGGGTGAAGCATGCTCTGATACCACACGTTGGAGTAGCAAGAAGGATTCAGCAAGTGAACCAAAATGGAGAGTACTTTATTCATGAGAGCAATGCCCAATATATAGGCACAAGTTACATCCAGGAGTGACCTCACATGTGAGCTTAGTAGAGCATCTAGATCCACAAATCACTCCATTGATTTCTCAATCAAGCCCATGAATCTCTCAATCACACTAGAACCTTCTAGCACACCTACACTCACACACTCCTAGCATAGGACTCCTAGGCACATACCCATATATCAATTTGTGTTTCAGACACCTCTGATGTACCAAACACCTAAGATCAAATTGGCCTTCTATCCCACCATCCCAGCACATTATTTTGCCAAGGAATTTCCAAAAAAATTCAAAACCATCGTGACAAATATCGATCCAAAACCCAAGTTCTCAAGGACTACATCAATAAAGTCCCATCCAATATGGTCCTAATCTTTATCAAAATCAAAGCCAAGTAAAATGCATCTCTGACCAAAGGTGCAGGCATACTCTAGAGCTGAAGAAACATTAAGGATATTTTCAAAAATCTTTCTGCTTTTAATGAAACCATTTTATTCTTTGCCAACTAGTTGCATGCAAATCCCCCAAATTCTTAGGGCGATGGCCTTTGTAACAAATGATGTCATATGAGGCATTTAGCATCATTATGGGCCTCTAGTCCCTCAACTTCAATCTACTTTGATGCTTCGGAAAGAAATTCATGAGACTTGCATTAACATCTGCCTAAGAAAGATAACCCCTTGTCCATTGTTGCATTAGCCATGTTCACTAGATCAAGTTTAGCATATGCTAGAATGCTACAAAAAAACTCTACTATAAAGCCATCTGAACCTGGGAAACAATCCTTCTAATGAGGCCAAGGGATTCCAAAGCTCATTAACCAAGAACCTTTAGAGGAGCTTTAACCTATCATACTATGAGACACATGCCTTAGTTGTAGCCAACCTTTCCTTGGATGAGATCTATCCCAACATCCACCGTCATGTTCCAATCACCCCTTAGTAACTAATTGTTACCAAACAAAGAAGATTAAAATCTTTCCAACAAGTGCACATACACTCACAACATGGGGAAGACAAACCCAGAAACATTGATTGCACCAATCAAACACACACCCTTATTATCCTTAAAATCCTCTTATAAACCATGCACTCTCTTAGACAACACAACAATACCTCCTTAGCCCCTCACTGGGCAATCTACCAACATAGAAAATCCAAGTTGTCTAAGTGAAAACTATGGGCTAGCCTCCTCACCACATTTGTATTTTTGGAGAAGCACCACAATAGGGGTTCTACTCTTAATCATAGATAAACATCTCTTTTGCTTAACCTTTCCACAATAGTCTCGTAGATTCCAGGATAATATATTAATGTTTACCACTCCACTAGCTCCCCTAACACCCAAATTAATGAGTGTTAGCTCCCCTAACACCCAAATTAATGGGGGAATGCCTTCATTGCATTGCACAAGAAATGGATGCACTTTGTTTTCTCTTGGGTGGTTCCTAGCAACCTCTTTAATCCTTTTTTATGCACCATGAGCAGGTGTTGACTTCAACAGGTGCCTTCTTGGCCTATGCCTTATCTTCAAAGACCCTCTTATGCTAGCATGGCTTCTTCACTTGAGCCATCTTTGCAAGGCTTCTTCACTTGCATCATCTTAGCATTCATCACATTAGTATGTTCCACAATATCTATTGAAGCCTCACCAACACCTCTCTTTCAAACAGTTGCACAAGATCTATTGGTTGAGAGACAAATAGTTTGGGACCTTCTTGTGTGTGTGGGGGATGGTACAATGGTGCCAAAAGTGGTGTTGGTGGGATGCCAAGGGGTGTGTATTTGTGGCATGAAGGGGTATGAGCCTCTTTATATCCACAATTATTCATGCAATGCAAACAAGAAATTATTCCTTCCATCTTCTCTCTTGTATCTTCCTCTCCAGATTGAGAGTCTCTCGTTTTTCCTTACCCCATAAGGGCCTTTGGCCCCTACACATTGATAGAGGGAAACATTTTGTGGCACAGGTGGTGAAGGAGATGATGACCTTCTATATGGTGATTCACAAAAAATCATTGTCTTACTACCCTCAAGCGAATAGCCAAGCGGGTTACCACATTACTGGTGAATAGGCATCGCATGGATTGGGATGAGAAGCTCCTTTCCGCAGTCTGCACATCATTCAAAGTTGCCACAAGTGTGACATCGTTCAAATTGGCATTTGGGATGGAGGCCATTCCGCCACTGGAATATGTTGTGCCAAGCCTCCGGATTGCGGTTGAAGACAGGCTACTTTTGCAGGAGTCCATGGAATTCCAACTCGATGTTCTAGAGTAGTTGAGGAAGATAGAATGGAAACTTATTACTTGACCCAAGTAGTTCAAGCTCAAAGGAAGAGAAGAGTGGACTTGGCATCAAAGAAGAAGTTTTCAAAGAAGGGGCAGCTGGTCCTACTCTTCAAGTCACATGGAGCACATGCCTGGGAAGCTCAAGATGCGTTGGTTGGGTCCCTTTTCGATCTTTGAGTATTTGTGGATTGACTTCTTTCTACTTGGTGGATCTGCAAGGATGGGTGTTACCACTGTCGGTGAACGAATTTCGACTATGGAGATTTCACCATGAAGGCCACCTTAAATGCTATTAACAGCCACACCCATGGGGCACGGTGCCACAGCCATGAAGTATGGTGAATAGATCTGGCCATATGGGTGTATGTCGGAGGAGTCACCCCGGTCATGGAGACGAGATGTCTTCGGGTTCCCCTAGCAGATCCGAATTTCACGAGGGACCACCTTCACATTCACACTCACCACCTTGTACACACTCAGGTCTGCATGTGCAGGTCTCTTTTGATGGATGCAGGGTGTTGATTAGTGCATCCTCTTCTCCAAGATCGATTTTTTGACAACCTACGAAATCTCTTTAGTTAGGGAAGGCCATCAGGAGGAGGTGGACCGATCGTTCAACTCGTAGAAGGTGGGCAAATGGTGGGCCAAGTTAAGTACACCAAGTTTTTGGGAAAGAAATCCGATGACCCCGATGCTCATGTCATGCAATTTGAGAAGGTGTGTGCGGTCAACAACCCGCCACCCATGGTGGCTCTCCAATAGGAGGTAGTGTTCGAATTGACCTTGGTAGGCAAGGCATCAAGGTGGCTTGTAGAGCATGTGGTGGACCATTTCACCACATATGATCCTCATATGATCTCGTCCGCATCGCATTCTTGAGACAGTTTTGTAAATAGAAAATGATACTACAAACTCTGGAAGGACTACGGCGGTTGGCTTAGGGAGATCAAGATGTGGAGGATTATGCAGCCCAATTTTGTCTACTTTTGCAACGTGTGCCTGTGGTGGATTGGCTTACCCAAGAAGTGCTGAATGATTACTTTATTTTGGGGTTGTCCCATGATTTGCAGATGGCATTGGCTACAATGGATCGAGTCCAAACGGGGCTCAAGTGGTCGTGGAACATGCGGTGCAAGTGGGAGAGACTCTGCACAGCAGAGTGGCCAAGAATCGCAAGTCCTCGAAAGCCAAAGCCAAGGAGAAATTGGTGAAATCGAAGAAGTCAGATGATAGTGATCAAGGTTCGGAGGACGGAAGAGATCCCTGAAAACAGAGAAGAAGACCCAAAAAGCCTCTAAAGGAGGAAAGGTCACTCTAGGGACTTCAGGTGATGGATCGACTAGCAAAGCATTGAAAGGATTATGGTGCACACACTGCCGTAATATGGGGCATTCAGTAATGGAGTGCACGCTCAAGGAGAAATGGTGTGCGATATGCATGACCAACACCCACAACACAACAGGCTGCCACTATAACGATCGCAGGCAATGCGCAATGGGCCAACTGCAGTGGCTAGTTTGTAGTGAGAGTAGGATTCAGGAGCATCCTACATGCAAGAGGAGCATCCGCAATCAACGGGCCAACAAGGCAATGGCCGCGGTTGCAGGGACGAATGCCCAAACGCTCAAGAGTGGGATCGTCAACAAGCAGAGCGATGTGGAGGATGATCCGTCGGTATACCCAGAAACTAGTATCATCACACATGCTGGTACAAAACTCTAAGGTGCGATCGCAAAGAAATGCGGCACAATACCGGATTGGCCAATAAGGATCAAGTGCGACGTCAGGTTTGGGATTTGGTGGCGGAAGAGACCCCTTTGATGATTAAGTCATCTAAGCTAGAAATGGTGACTGAGGTGTCATGCAAGGTACAGTTTGCAGATTTGGTTGCCCAATTGGAGCTAGAGATTGTCCAGGAAAATTTCAAACGTCATTTACCAGGGAATGGTCCAAAAGGTAGTCAAAGCAACTCCTCTGTTGGTGGCTCATCAAGCCAAGAGGTGGGCAACTTCTCCACAAAGGGAGCCGAAAATGGAATTCATTATGGAGGCACCTATATAGATTTGGCTTGGTAGGTTTCTCAACTTGGTACATGGATTCCATTGACAATTGCTACAATCCCTCAACAAGGAGTCAGAGCTAGAAGATGTTGGTGTATGCCAACCTAATTCTTCTCCGATACTAGTAGTTCCTCTCATGGATATGAGGATTTTGATGATTATGACCAAAGCACAAGGCTGGACGTTTGAGCAAGTTCTAGTGGACAGAAGTTCTGGAGTCAACATCGTCACCTTGAAGACATGCTAGGAAATGGGATGCATGTCATGGGAACCGGCGTCATTCCTAGTCAGCATGGCAGATCGGCATCGAGTTTGGCCACTAGGGATCTTACGAGGAGTAGTCTTGGAGGTGGCTAGCATCTCATTCGTCGTTTCCTTTGTGGTGCTGAATATGGAGGCTCTGACATCAGAATACAGTGTGCTCCTGGGTAGTAGGCCCTGGCTGTGCCAAGCGAAGGTCAAGTAGAATTGGGAGCATAATGTCATCTCTGTGTGGAGAGGCAAGAAGAAGGTGCGGGTTGCAATGGGAGTAGCGACGCCCTTGGCAGATGCAGTGCAACCCGTATTGGTAGAATCAATGAATATGGCGAATGGCCTAGACGATGATGAAGAAGAGGCATTCCTCAAAGCCAACCCGGATTCGGGATCCCTGTTTATGGTCGATGTGGAAGGCATTACGAAGCATTATCTTCACCATAATCTTTTGGCGGGCTCCATCAATGCAGTCCAGGATGAGGTTGCCGAGTAGCAACAAGCGGTAGCCGATATGGATTTGTGGGATCTTCTGCAACAGGTGTGGGAATTTGAGGAACAAATGAGTCAAATCGTGTTCAGGACATTCACTGAGCACTTGGAGCATCTACAAAAGCGCTTCCAGTGCTGTCGAGAGGTGTGTTTCAGTTTGAATCCCATGAAATATGTGTTCATAGTCCGTAGCACTTGGAGCATCTATGGAAGTGTTTCTAGCGCTATCAAGAGGTCTCTTTTAGTTTGAATCCCATGAAATGCACATTCGCAGTCTGTAGCGCGCGACTCGTGAGTCATGTCATCTCAGACGGAGGGAATTGTGGTCGATCCAGAAAAAGTGGCAGTGATCATGCAAGCACCTGCACCACCAACTCCTAAAGAGTGCCTACGGTTCCTAGGTTACATCTGATGGCATGGAAGACATTTGCGGTTTCTAGCTCACATGGCCATTCCCCATAATGCACTAGCTCATGTGGAGCCATTCTGCGTTGCTGTACTTAGTGAAACAATAAAATATTACTAGTCGATTGGCACATTGGGTGTTGTTGCTGCAAGAATATGATTTTGATGTCATTCATCTACCAAGATCTCAGCATGTGGTGGTCAACTACTTCTCAATTGGAGTCTTGGGAGATGCTAACTGGAGTGGAAGATTCTCTCATTCCTGACTACTAGGGTGATGCACAAGTAGCTAAATCGAGATCAAAGGAAACGATTGGCATTGCGAAGTTGATCTTTCGAAGCAGTGATAGGCCAATTGTATCAACAACATTTGATGGAGGCCTTGCTACGGTGTGTCCAGCCTCATGAGCAAGAGGCGGTTCTTATGGAGGCACATTGTGGGGTTTTGGGTGGCCCATTTGCAGAGGCGATAATGGCAAAGCAGGTTCTACAAGCATGCCTATGGTGGCCAACCATACAGACAATGGTTTGCAAAGAGTTGCGATCTCTATCATCGGTTGGGTCAACCCACAGATCGCGATTGGATGCCACTCAATCCCATCTTGCCACTTGAACCATTCTAGAAATGGGGTCTGGACTTCATGGTCCCATTCTGGCCGGCTGCGGCCCACATGCAAAATTGTTATATGCTTGTGGCAACCGATTATTGTACCAAATGGGTGGAGGCATGGGCTCTGCAAGATAACACCACAAATTCTGTTGCAAAATGCCTCTATCGAGATGTGTTCACATGGTTTGGGTGTCTGATCAAGCTGGTCACTGATAGGGGTACACACTTCGTCAACAAGGTCATTAAGTGAATGAATTCCTTATACATGGTGATCCGCAAGAAGTTTTCTCCCTACTACCTACAGGCTAATGGATTGGTGGAATCGACCAATCATACATTCAAGAGGATCATTTCGTTGCTAGTGAATGAGCACCACACAGATTGGGATGAAAAGTTGTTGCCCGCATTATGGGCCTACTATACATCCTTCAAGGTGGCAACTGGGTTGACCAAATAAACCAAACAAACTTGAAATAGAAGGGAAAAAAGGAGCTGCAGCAAGTCTTGTAGGTGTAGAGGGACAATGTAGGAGACTTTCAAGGCCCTTTGCAGAATAATTATACACGAGAGATTTTATAGAATGATTGAAGACTCCCATATTGAAGAAACTCAATTAAGAGATGAAACGATCCAAGATACATCCATGGGACAATAACATCCTTCATTTGAACCCTTAAAAAATGTCAATGATCGCAATGATGTGGGTGGAATGAGTTTAATATGCTCATTTTGTGGATCCAACTTCTGGAAAGTTGAGAAACATAATAAATCATCCATGGATACATGATTTGGAAAACCATGTTGCTTTAATGGAAGAGTAATATTGCGTAGAGTTAAAAGGCCTCTAGTTTCATTATGGAGACTATTGTGTGGTATTGATGGAAGAATCCAAGAATTAAAGGCTCTTATTCGACCTTACAATAGCATTCGTGCTTTCTCATAATTGGGAGCCAGGATTGATGAAAGTCTTTGCAGAAATGTGGGAGTATACATGTTCAAGATACATGGATCATTGTATCATCGCATTGGATCATTGATTCCATCTGTAAAAACACATGAACATCAATCCCAATTTCAGAATCCAATATTTGCACAAATATACATATACGATACTGAGTATGAATATCAAAATAGAATGTCCTTGATGCCAACATTGGACCCTTTGATATTAGAGGCATTGCAATGCATGATGCACAAAGTAAATCCTTATATTCATGTTTTTCAGAAAGTGAGGGATTTTTTGGAAGAAGAGCCTAATGAATCCTTGCAACTTATACTCTTGGCAAAAAGAGGCAATCATCAATATAATATTCCAAACAAGTAGTGAAATAGCTGTTCTTATTATGATTGGCAAAAATAATGAAACAACAAACCATCATGATATGGTTCTTTGAACACATGACAATGTTTTTGCATCATGTGTCAAATTTACACCCTTCATACATGGGCCTACATTATTCTCTCTTCTTCTCTTATGGAGATGATGGGTGGTACCCATAAATGGTTTTAAACAGATCAAATAGTTCAAAAATTTCACATGTATCCCAAATGCAATTCTACTCTGCAAGGCTCTAAGTTTGTCACAATAGTGGTGAAGGACTCTTATTAGCAGGAAGATTTCTACAACAATATATGATGCATAAGATAGTGTCGAACAATGTGGATTAAATTGGATCTACAATAATCCACAAAAACTTAGAGTTGAAATGTATAGAGGACTTCAATACATGACCTCAAGAGAAGAAAACTGTCTTCCTATCCTTGGGAGCACTATAAGGCATGAGCGGATAGTGTTACCTTCATCTTTTACTGGTGGACCAAGACAAATTCATCAATTATATTAGGATTCCATGGCTATAGTTAGATATGCTCGAAAACTCTGGCATTTGGGATGGAAGCAATCACACCGATCGAGCACGTAGTTCCTAGCTTGTGGATTGCGGTGGAGGATAGGCTTCTTTCGCAAGAGTCTATGGTGTTCCATCTGGATGTGCTACATCTTTTACTGGTGGACCAAGACAAATTCATCAATTATATTAGGATTCCATGGCTATAGTTAGATATGCTTGAAAACTCTGGCATTTGGGATGGAAGCAATCACACCGATCGAGCACGTAGTTCCTAGCTTGTGGATTGTGGTGGAGGATAGGCTTCTTTCGCAAGAGTCTATGGTGTTCCATCTGGATGTGCTAGATCAGCTAGATGATATGCAGATGGAAAGCTATTATCTTACTTTGGAGGTTCAAGAAAGGTGGAGTCAAAGGGGGGATTTGGCTTCAAAAAAGAAGCTGTTCGAATATAGGCAATTGGTGTTGCTGTTCAACAGCCGTCTCTAGGGCGGATGTCGGAGGAAGTTGAAGTTGCAGTGGTCGGGACCCCCTTCTAGATATTTCATGGGTGCCGGTCTACATCATTCTCTCTTGCGGATCTGCAAGGGCACATTCTTCCACATCCAGTTAATGGATTTCGACTACGTCATCATCATGATGGGAGTCTTCAATGCCCATTTCTAGTATCTAATGAGGCACACATTTCCTAGGTTGAGGTGGAGGTGGCGGAGCAATCATAGGAGGATATGTGGCAGTATGGTAAGATGCATGATGACAGAAGTGTTCTGCGAGGTCTTGTCCCAGCCACCATGAAACACTCTATCGTCAAGGAGGGGTATTGGTGATCGAGAATGCAATCTTTTGTCACTTTTCTGCATATACCTGTAGTACAAGTTGAGCACTTCTAAAGATGTTCAAGTTTCATGATCTTTATCGATGGAGTCTGGAGTCAGTTTGTTTGCAAGCAAAGACCTATACAATTAGTCCTAGGTCTTGTGGGATGGTCACAGTAGTAGAGCAATGACGAGTGCCCCTCCAATGCCTTGGGCATGAGCTTTAAAGGAGAAAATCCATGCAAAGACACATAGGGAAGAAGAAACAAGCTGTGAATTCAAAGATTGGGTATCCTTGCTTCCGGTCACAATCAGATCATCTACTTACAAAAGTGCAATAGTAATGTCTTCCCCTTGAACTTTGTAGTAGAGAGTATGAACTGCATTGGACTTCATGTATCCCAGATCAGCAAAATACTTGTCAATTCTGCTGTACCAACTTCTAGGTGCTTACTTTAAGCTGTAGAGACTTTTCTTAATATGGCAAACCTTATTCTCCTTTCCTGGTTCAACATAACCTGCTGGTTGTAGCATGTAGACTTCCTCCTCTAGATAACCATTGAGGAATGCATTCTTGACATCAAGCTGGTACACATTCCATCTGCTGAGTGTCACTAGTGATATCAAGAACTGTATGGAATCGATCTTTGCTACTGGAGCATAAGTCTCATCATAGTCTTGACCATATTGCTGTGCAAATCCTGTTGCAACTAGATTGGCTTTGTATCTTTGAATATCATGCCATTTGGATTGTACTTCACTTTGTATACCCATTTGTTTGCTATGGCCTTCTTTGCATAATTCCCAAGTATTATTCTTATAGAATGCATCCATTTCTTCATTCATAGCAGTTTGCCATTCTGGCTTGTCTACTTCATCTTCGAAGTACACTGGCTCTTCTATAGCCATGATGGTAGTCATAAGAGTATAGTTGGTGGTTTCAACCTGAATTGCTTTGCCTTTCTGAGCATATGTCAATCTGGCTGGTGGTCTGCTTTCCCTAGTAGACCGCGTCTGAGCTGTTGTGGCTCTGCTTGGGGTATTTTTGGCAATTCTTGCTCTTCTTCATCAACCTTTTATGTAGATGATTGTGAAGTCGATGCTTCTATCTCTTGTGTATTTGGGGTTTTCTATTCTGATTCCTCATCAAAGATTACATCTCTGGAGATAATGACCTTGCGGTTGATGGGATCATACAACTTGTATGCTTTGCTTTCTTCACTTGAGCCAACCATGATGCATTTGCGTGACTTCGCATCCAATTTACTGCGATGATCATCATGTATGTGGGCATATGCTATGCAACCAAATATGCGGAGATGCCCAATATGTGGCTTGTGTCCAGTGAATGCTTCATAAGGAGTCATACCCTGTATCGGTTTGGTAGGAAGCCGATTAAGCAAGTAGTTCACAGTGGCTATTGCTTCTGCCCAATACTGATTTGGAAGATGCTTCTCACTAAGCATTGCTGTCTGCTAAAGTTCCATTCTTCCTTTCAGCTCTTGCATTCTGCTGAGGAGTATCTGCACAAGTGAATTAACTTCGAATGCCGTGACTTCTGCAAAAGTTCATGAATGCTGAAGACATGTATTCACCTCCTCGATCTGATCTCATGACTTTGATCTTTCTGCCTGTCTGGTTTTCTACCATGGCTTTGAATTCTTGAAATCTGGAAAAGAGTTTAGATTTCTCTTTCAAAAAGTAGACCCAACAATATCTGTTGTAGTCATCGATGAAAGTCAAGTAGTAAAGTGAACCATTGATGCTGCGGTGGGCATAACCCCATACATCTATATGAATCAAATCAAGAATACCTCATGCTCGAGAGGTACTTTTATCGAAATTGGTTCACTTTTGTTTGCCAGAGCAGCATGCTTAAACTTTTCCAAGAAACTGTAGCTTCGGAATCCCGATTGCCATATTCTAGTTTCTGAGATCTAACAAGGACTTGAAATTGACATGACCATATCTCTTGTGCCATTTTGCAGATAGTGGCATTTGTTGCGGTTAAGCTAACATGGCATGCTTATTTGGTACTGTAGCTAGCATTCTGTATAAGCGTCCTTCCTTGACACCTTTTGCTAATAGCTGACATCTTTTGGATTTATCTCTGATAGTGCATTCATCTCTGTCGAAGATGACTCGGTAGTTGTGTTCCGTCATTTTACCTATTGACAAAAGGTTCTTGTTGAGCTTCGGAACATAGAGCACATCTTTTACCAATCCTTTCGTACCGATGAAATTGTTCATAGGGATAACACCTGTCCCTTGAACTGGATTTGGTGTATTATCTGTCGTGTAGATGACATTTTTCTGACCTTCTAATGGTTTCATCTCTATGAACCATTCCTAATGATTTGTCATGTGAGATGATGCATTGCTATCGATGTACCAAGGATCCTGTTCCACTTGGTCGACTTGATAGCTGAAATCCTCTTTGGGATTGTAATCAGTGTCTGGGTACACTGGATCAGTCTATTGCATTTCCTCATTTGCAAGAAACATATTTCCATGTTCATTTGCAATGACCGTGACTAGAATGTCCACCACGATGATTTCCTCTGCCACGAAAATTCCCTCGATTATTGCTGGATTGTCCACCTTGGTAGTACTGCTTCTTGTGGCAATCTCTTTCATAGTGTCCAAACTTGTGACAGTAGTTGCACCGGATGTTTGACACGTTGGTGGATGCATTCCCTCATCCTTCGTTGGAATGATGTCCTCTTTGTTGATTTTGATGTTGTTGAGGATGATGCTGATGCTGATTCTGACTTTGCTAATGATGACCACTTTTCTGGTATGATCTATCTCTGCTTGAAGCTGTGAATGCCTAATCATTAGAATGACCTTTACGTGCTTGAATGGCTTGCGTCCTGAATTCTTTACCAAGTAGGATTGACTAGAGCTCTTCTAGTGTCAGAATTTGCTGTTGGATGGCAATACTCTAGACTAGATTCTCGTATCCCTCTCCTAGTCCATTCACGATGACTTGAACCATTTTTGTGAGGTTCATAGTCTCTCCTGTTGCTGTGAGTTAATTGTTGTAGTCTTTTATCCGGATTACATAAGCATGACTGGTTTCGTTGTTGTTGCGAAAACTTTGGTTGATTTGGTTTCTCAGTGTGAGAATCCTGGATGTGTTCTTGGGCTCATAGAGAGCTGCGAACATATCCCATGCTTCTTTTGATGTCTTAACTGTGTTGAGATGTCCTAGCATGACATCTTGCACATTTTGCTTGATCAGATAATATGCGTACTTGTCTTTCTTATCCCATATTCTACCTGAGCTCGGCGGGCAATGGCAGGATCTGCTATAGGTGCAAAAACTGTTTGTGTAGCTGTAGATCCCGTTGTAGATCCCACTGCTGGTGCTGTGATTATAGGTGGAGTAGAGCTACTGGTGGCTGGATCGTCCAATGGTCTAGGTGTAGATCCATCGACATACTCCCATTTGTCGTGAAGTACAAGAATGGTCTCCATTCGATATTTCCATGTACCGTAATTGGAGTTGTCTAGCTATGCCTCCAAATTGAGGTTTTTAGTCGTAGACATGGTGCAAGAAATGTACTCAAAGTGTCGTGAAAATCTCTGTATAAATCAACTCTAAAACACTGATTGTACCAAGTGAAATCTGAGCTGTCGGTGAAGATAGAACTGCAATATATAAATTCCAATCTGTGTTACAAGGCTTGTGGCAAATGATGCCGGGAATAGCCAAGAGGCTTTACAAGGCTGAAATGATGTGCACAATTCCGTGAAATAGCCGAATAGGCTTTACAATGGTGGCATGTGTGTGTGAAATCAAATCATCTGCTATCTGCCCATTGGACAATCAACAATGCCTCTAAACACTTTGAAGTCTACTCACTGAACTGATGAACGTCATGTTTCAGGTAATGTGATGATGTGAAACCGTATGTGAGCGTATGGACTGACTTCTAGTAGGTACTAGTCGAGAATTTCGGGCATGGCTTAGATTGGCAACTTGGGGAGATTCAAAGCGTCCCCTCTATGGCGATCTAGTCTACTCTGATCTAGATCTATACCAAGCATCGATCGATGAAAGAACATCAAATAATTCATTTTCTTTTGTTCTTTTTAAGTGCTAGGTCAGATGCATCGATGTAGAGGTGGATGTGCATGTAGGAAGTGGTTTTGCCACGATGAAGCTCAAAAGTGAGTGATACTTACACCGAAATGTGTGTGTGATGTGATGAGCGCATAGAGCATGAAAAATTGAGCGACTTTCCTTTTTGGAGTGCCCTCATATTCTTCCTGGATTAAGAGATACGACTTGATCTAAGTGGAGGGGCAAAAGGAGTGCAATGGTGCTCAATGATGATGTGTCACTGTGAGTCACATGTAGTGATGATGTGGCATTGTGCCTAGCAAGAGGTGTGCCTGTGGAGCAATGTGCTGAGGTGGCAACTGTGTGCACTTGCAAGGTGCACAGTGTGCCTGGCAAGGGACTATGCCTACAGGGGTTAGTGTGCCACGTGACACTGATGATGTGGCAGGATGACAGCTGGCAAGTGAGTCAGCAATGATGTGGCAGGCGTTGACTGGTCCTGGTCAATGATGATATGGCTTGTTGAGGTGGCCTGATGACATTGCTATGCTGACATGGACAATGGCGTGGCTATGCTGATTGGACTGCTGACGTGACAGTCGACTGCCACATGGCAGATAAGGATGAGGTGGCACCTGATGAGCCAGTGATGACATGGCAACATGGATAGGGTGCCACATGGCTCATTTTTTACCAAAGCTTTGGTGAGGTGACCCTGGATGAGGATAAGACAAGCCACGTGTTTCATTGTGGGAATCTTTTGGCACTATCGAAATCTTTGGGAGATTCCAATGACGGAGATACTTCCGTCACTCATATCTGTTTGCTAGGACGTGCTGGAGGTGAGCTCATTAGCTGTGCTGCTATGGAAGTGTGTGGCGCTGGTGTCGTTTGCAATCTTGTGCTGAAGGAGGCTCGAGCGTCATTCATTTAGAGGAGTCGGGTCGAGACAAGAGCACAAGGCTAGTTGGGCGCTTGGAGCTTGAAGCTTGCTGAGGAGCGTTACGTCGATGGAGCGGTGCAGAGAGCTATGGCTCTACTGGCGAGCAGCCCGTTGGCTATGTGGCATCTGCCTCAGATTAGTCGACTAGGAGTCATTGAGTTTGCGCGCCAGTTGGATGGCTTTGCAAGAGCGGGTGGAGAGCAGCGTGGACGTCCGTCGACAGTTTGCATGCATTGTTGGAGAAGCGTGCATACGTTAAGGCATTGTAAAGAGCGTTTGGAGATCGTTTGGCGTTGCCCACACGGTTGGAGTTGCAAAAGCGTAGCAGCCCGTATCTGTGGCTAGCTGAAGCTACGTGGGGAGCTTAGTGGAGGAGCCTTGTTGCAGGAGATGCAGTTCGTTGGAGCGCTAGTAGTCGATGCCTTGTAGTAGGCTATGAGGCTTGTGAAAGGAGGCCCGTTGGTGCAGCCGTTGCAGAGGCTCTAGTAGGAGACGCTTGGTCGAGGCTCTCGAGATAAGGTAGATAAGGTAGCCCGTTGGCTCGCTTGGAGGCAGCTTTAGCTTAGTTGTTGTTGCTACAGTAGAGTAGTGTTGCTCATGCTGCATTTGCAGAGTCGTAGCTGTAGTTTGCTAGTTGAAGGAGTTTTGCTACATAGCCACTTGTAGATGTCACTGCTGCAGTCCACTGAAGGCAAGGCTCCTCCTAAAGCAGCTCGCCACCAAGGTTGTTCAAGTGAAGGGAATGGACTCTCTCTCGAGTATGAAAGGAATGGACTCTCTATCGAGTAGGATGAGCACATAACTCTCTCGTTCACTCTCAATGAAAAAACAAATCTCTCTCTCACACAAAGACAATCTCTTTCTGCAAAAAATATCTCAAAATCATGAACGGAAATTTCTCACAAGAATAGAATAACAAACAAGGAATGAATAAGGACTCTCTCCCTCCCAAGAAATCTCTCACTAATGGAATAGACGAAAATTTTCTTTTGGAATGAATGGAAATTTTCCCTCACGGAAGAGAAAACTCGATCTCAATCTCTCAATCACTATCTCACTCTCACAAGGAGGATGGCGCCTCACCGAAAGGCAAAACCATGCTCTGATACCATGACAAAATATGAAGAGGGGAGAGGAGAAGAGTGGAGATGAGGAGAGAGGGCACAGCTAGAGAGCACACCACAAATGACTAACTGTACACTAGATTTAGTTGAAAATGTAGAATATATACAAACCCATTTAGGGTTAGGGTTAGGGGATCTAACCCTTTTCTTTATAGCACTCTATTGGGTTAGTGTTATGCACATATGATCATATGATGGTGCTATGCACACGTGATCACATGATGTTGAGTGTGAACTCTCAACATAAGGTTCAAAAGTGTGATAGAGTACACTTTTTTGCCCAACAAGAGTACACTTTTTTGCCCTCTTGTTTTTCGCTTACTCCCTTTTTCCTCCTTGAATGAATATTTATTGGCCTTTGTTCAAGTGTCAACTATAAGTAAACTAAGTGCTTTGTGGGACTGATTGGGATCACAAAACATATCTTGGTACCTCTAAACATGCTTAAGACTTGCTCTTGATGTGTCTTTTGCTATGCTTAATAGCATACATTTGTGAACTTAGCACCGTGAGGTTGCTATAAGGACATCTCAGATGGAGCAGGAGCTCAAGGATTATGTGCCCAATCTTTGATAAGTCCAGCATCTCTAAATAATGGACTCTGCCTATTGTGTCTTATAGTGTCAACCTCTTTGGGGAAATCAATCTCTGATACAAAGAGGGAAGGAAGATGAATGCCTGTCCGAGTAGTCAATGATCATTAGGAGAGATTTGGGGTCTCAAAGGGCCTCCAGTTAGTGTTTCCTAATTTCAAAGGATTAGGAAGGGATTTGAGGTGTACCAATGAGAGTGCTAGAATGTGTGGGACAATGGTATGTTGAGGTGGCATGTGGCATTTACTACGCTTAGGTCATAGGTCGTTTCAGTTTGAAAAAGGCGGTTTTAATTTGAGAAAGGGAGAAAGAATACCATAGATTTGGGGAAGAAAACCAGCAAGAGTGGGGAGGCAGCATCATGTGTTGCCATGTGTTCCAAAATTCAAAATGCGTGGGGAGAGAGTGTATTTAAGGCCTACCCAAAAGGTAAAAAAGAGGGCAATAACAAGTGGGCTTGCAAGTGACACGGGCCCCATGACTGCAGGTAGGTACAAAGCAAAATAGGCTATGCCTCACGCAAGCCTGCCATGTGGAAGGGAGGCTACAATAGCCGCCAACTTGGACGCCCACCAAACCCACCATTCCCAACAAGAAGTAATGCGCTTAGAGGATTTGAGCCCGTGACCACATGGCCCCCATACTTGGGCCGTTGCACTATGCCGACCACCAATCAAGTATCCATGTAGGTTGACGATCTGAATATATTTACATTTTGTTGGATGTTTTTTTGACTCCGTCCTCTTTATTGCTTGCAAAACCACTTCTCGCTTGACCCTCCATTATGACCCGTCCACATAGATGAGATTTTCATAATCCTCCCCTAATCCTCCACTTGACCCTCCATTATGACCCCTACTCATAGATGATATTAAGTTTCATAATCCTCCAATTGACCCTCCATTATGACCCCTCCACATAGATGAGATTAAGTTTCATAATCCTCCCCTAATCCTCCACTTGACCCTCCATTATAACCCTCCACATAGATGAGATAGAGTTTCATAATCCTCCCCTAATCCATTCCTTTACGAGGTCCTTTTGAGACCCCATTTCTCCCCTAATGAAGACTATGAACTCTCATAGAAAATTAGTGATGACATCAACAACAAATCTCATAGTACTTATGGCATCTCATTAATGCATGATCATTGATCTCCCCTTGCAAAACATGAATGTGCACAATCTCATATGTTAATGTTGAGGCATCAAACTTAAAACAAGGGTTGATAACAAAGTTCCCTCTTGGGCCGAGGTGTAAGGAAGGTCTCATACATGACCTTGTGAGACTCTCGTCCACATTGGCTGCTTGTTGGCTCTATTTGAGAGCAACACGGTGATTCTTTTAGTGTGGAGCATTCATAACGAAGTGGTCTTCGATTAGAATGTGGGGAAAGGTTACTTGATTGTTGTTGAGAGGAAGGACTTCCTACTTAGGAGCACATGGTCTGTAGCCTACATGTTGTGTAGTTTGATTGAACACTAGAACGAGGGAAAAAAAACTTAAAACCCATGAGATGATGTTTGAAGCTAGAGCATAGCTATCCAAACTGCATGCAAGAGGTAAATTTTTTAAAACATGGTCATCGAAATGAAACTATCCTCGTTCAAATGAAGAAAATGCTCTCTATACAATGCCATTTTCATAGCATGTGGTTGTGGTGTGGAGGCCCATACAGCTATGTGTACTCCCATATATTTTCTCTTATAACTTCATGGATCTCATGGAGTGTCATGTATTTTCTACGGCTTTTATTACCTATGTCTAACCATACTTTCAAGCCCTGAGAGAGAGAGAGAGAGAGAGTTCACAATGGAACAAGAAGACTTAAGAAGTGAGCCTATAAGTACAAGGAAAGAGCATCACATCATCCTTCAAAGACTTGATTACTTTGGGAACATACAAGCACACTTCCAATCCGGGAACACAGATATGTACTATCTTGCAAAAGAATGATAGGGTTGGGGACACCATTGCAAGAGGCATATGCTGCAATATAAAGAGAACTCCTATACCCTGCTGACTCTTTTTCTTTTGTTTGGGTTGAGTCACTTTGCACTCCTGCATTGCGTATCTATGTGTGCTTTGGAATTGTGGGTTTTGTATTTTCGTCCTGTTTTGACAGGAAGGATCCCGTGTGTCAAGGTCAAGAATTGGAAATAGGCCCGTCGATAATTTAACGGGTCCTGTGTGAAGGACGACCCTGGGTTATCAAAAAAAATAAAGATTCTGAAGGGACCATGACAAGCCATTGGGGGATACAACCACCCCTGTGCTAGTTAGTAATAATGGTCAAAGATTTTCAGAGACTTTAGTGCGGGGTTCAAAGCTTTTATAATGCCTTCATACACTTCTATCAGCCACAGGCAGAGCACTGCCAATCTGAACTTATCTTTCTCTACGCTTGCTGTTTGATGAAACCTCTGCGTTAACTCCTACACCTTCAGGCCCTTCCACAACATTCGAGTGCAGGTCAACGCTAGCCAGTTGATCGGGGAGAGTATTATTGCTCTCAAAAACCTGAGATTACTGCCCAAAAGGAAATTATGTATGCATTAAAACTAAACCTCCGGATATGTTACCCTTCTTTTGAGACATTTAAAGGACAGTGAAGGAGCTATGTTTTAAATATCTTCAGACACTCAAGCAGATACACCTAAAACAGAAACTTGTTTAATCCTCACCAGAGGTGACATGGTCCTGCAGTGCGGATAATGAAGTTATGAGCAGTATTCCTATTTAATTCATGTATTTGGTAAGATTTAGTACAGCATGAACTAGAAAAACCAGATTACATGGCCAAAGCTGCCTTTTCTATGAATAAATTCCATTAAAGACCAAATGGCCAAACGGATAATTGTAAGAACATTAAAAATAATGGCTTTGACCCTGCCCAAATCCACAGCTTTGCTATAGCAGTTTGTAGTGGGAAATACAGGGATGAAAGTAAATACTTTAATTTTTCTTATATGCTGTACCAGGAAATGGCATTGCAAGTGTGTTTTGATCAAAGTCTTTGACTAAGGAATTTCAAGAAACTGTCCTGTAAACGAAAATCATGTCATATTGTAATATAAACTAGCTGCGTATTGTAAAAGCTTCACTTAAAATGCCATCGCAGGAAGATTTCGTTCTCTCTTTATCCATAATAGGTCACGTTATCTTGCAGAAGTAGACTGCAGTTTTGTGGTCAAAGACTGGGTTCAAATTGCAAATTGCTCTTCCTCTTCACTTGCAATGCTGCAACATAGGAGGACTACCATGTATCTGTCTTGATCCATGTATCTGGGATGTTTGTAGAGGAGTTTTAGAGAAGACACTTGTTCTCTTGCTTTCACTTCTGTATCTTAAAGCTTCCAAAGAATGCCATTCATTTTAAGCATCCCTGCAACTAAACACCAGAATAGAATCTCGCACAGGACATAGCTCAGTCTCGACCACTTTCTTGAGTGGATCATTCTCTGGAAAAAGCCCTCCTCTACAAAGGAGACCTATAATTCAGGTTTCACCACATTAAAACACTAAGTTAGATTTCACCTTGTAAAATGAAATTCAGAAGCATAATCAAGGATGGTACATATCAAGATGATTTTCTGACATCAGATAAAAGACTCCCAAATACACAATTGCAATCGTTTGTCAAAACAATTAACAATGAGCAAGATGTACTTAAACCATGGTGACTGCAATATCAGGGCAATGTCTTTAATATCATTTGCCTCCTCTACTTGCACCCATACCACCACCCCATTCCCATCCCCTTTCCCAACCAATACATGCAAACCCATACCCACTGCCACTCCCACCCCCAACCCAAGCCACGTCCACACGTTCATGGATGCTTAACAAAGACCAAAACATGGTCTCTATTAGTTTGTGTGTGCACATGCCCACATCCTCACTCCTCACCCAACCTGCTGTCCTAGGCAAAACCACACATGCAGAGACACATTGGTGCATGGACACACATATACTTTGATCGATTTTCATTGTTCATGCTTTATAGAGACAAGCGTGGTCTATGGGACTCCTTTCTAGCATTGGTTTGCCTGTGTACACACGTGCATGTGTGTGTGCGTGCGCGCGCGTGTGTGTGTGTGTGTGTGTGTGTGTGAGATAACTTCTTGGCTGGCCAGCAAGGCCACTTCGCTGGTTATGACATATTTTATGCTGGTACAATGCACTTTTCGGGGGTATGCATGCTGGTGAAACATGATATGCAGCCCACGGTTGCTTACAATGACCCCCAGGGTCGTTGGATGGTGATCAGATGCACCTATCATGCTGATCTTTATCTGTCTATGCCTCTCAAACTTCTGCGACAAGAGCTCGAATGTGGGCCTCCCTCAAACAATATCCATGGCTGTCTAATGCCTTTTTGTGTGGAGACTTCAATAACTCGCATGCCACTCAAGACAACACCACTCATCGTTCTCACATGATCCCCACTGAGATTCGACATTGGGAGGATATGCTTTCTTTCTTGCATGCAGAAGATTTATGGCTCTTCACAAGGGATAGAGATATGGGCTATACATACCGTCACAATGCCTTTACTCATTACTGGGCTCGACTTGACAGATGGTATTTGTCGCATGCTCAGCAGTATGCTTGTTTCACATGTGCACTATGGGTTGATCATTCCCTTTTGTTATCTGATTACTTTCCAGTATGCTTGACATTATCTATAGCACGTTTGACAGATGATATGCCTTTTTTTGGTCGTCGCCTACTCCATGTTAACAGTGCTTATTTGCTTCATCAACAATTTCAGAACATGGTGAGAGTGGCTGTCCGCCCCCTCCTCTTACATGCTCAGGAGGACATGGATTTTGCTTGGATCAGTCTTGCCCATCGTTTGCAGGCTGTCATTCAAGATTATGGACGTAGTTACAAGGGAGACCTTAGGCTTAAGCTGAAATGGGCTCAATCTCACAAGCAACAAATGGATGTAATCAGCTCTTATAGGCAGCTCACCTCCTCTAAACAGGATTCTTGTGCTTATGCGGTTCATATCATCCATCAAAACGATCTTCGCAAATTAAAAAAGTGGCAAATCCGAGCTCGCATGAAACCCCTTTTGGATAAGGGCTGCTCCTTCAAAGCCTTCTTCAAAAGCTTGCATGCGGATAGGCGAAAGGAGGATATTTGCAGGATCAAGCAAGATGATGGCACCTGGACTACCTCCAAATCAGAATTGGAGCTGCAATGTTCTAGTCATTTCCAGCATCTCTTTTCTCCTCAGCCTGATCATTCAATGCAAGTGAATGCAGCTAGGTCTCAATTTCTTATGCATGTTCAGCCTATATTGTCTCCGGAACGGGCTCATGAATTGAAGCAGACCTTTATGCTTAATGAACTGGATGATGCTTTGAGTCATCTACGTAAAGGCAGCTCTCCTGGTTGGGATGGATTGACTGTTGAATTTTTCCGTGCATTTTGGGGTGATCTCAAGAACACGCTGCTTCTTATGATCAATCATGCTTGGGCAAAACAATCTCTTCCTCCTTGGAAACATGGTCTTGTCAAATTGATCCCCAAAAAAAGGTTGTGTGAGACAATGGCTGATTGGCAGCCCATATCTCTTATGCCAATCATTTACAAACTCATTGCCAAAATGATTGTCCTCAGGATTCGATTCATCTTGCAAGCAGGACTTCATCCCAGGCAGTATTGGTTTGTTCCTAGAAGACAGATTACTGACAATATCTCCAATGCTTTACTTGCAATTGAGTATGCCAAATATTCTAAACAAGATGTTCTCATTCTGCAAGTGGACATTGCGAAAGCATTTGATACTGTCCATTGGGATTTTATTTCTCAGACTATGCATAAATTGGGATTTGGCCCTCGGCTGGTCCATATTATTTACTGGCTCTATTCGCATGCCACCGCGCAGTGTTTGCTTGGTGGTGGGTTGTCAAGAACATGGACTATGACCCACTCAGTGAGACAGGGTTGCCCTCTTAGTTCGCTACTGTATGCCATTGCTACTCACCTGTTATTGTTGCATATGGATCATCTTACAGATAGAGTACAGCTTCATGGTTTGCAAATTCCAAGTACATAGCCGTTTCTTGCGCAGGCATATGCTGATGATTCATATTTCATGCTCAGGAATTCTCAAAATGATCTCTCTCATTTGATGCATACTCTGAACGATTTTGGCATAGCTGCTGGACTGCATATTAACTTTCAGAAATCAACTCTTCTAGCATTGAAAGAAGCTGATTGGCACGCACTTCTTTGGCGAGGTCACATTATCTCTTCCCATACTATTGTGAGGCATTTAGGGTATCCCATTGGCTGGAATATCACCCTCAACAACAGCTCAAATGGGTGCTTCAAAAGATAAACAAGAAGCTGGAATACTGGCATTTGTCCACTTGGCCTCTACATGTTTGACTTCGGATAGTACAGTCTATCATTATGGCATATGTGCAATTTTATATGCCTCTTCTTCCCTGGTCTTTTAAGCATTTGGCTTCCTATATGTCCCAGGCTATGGAGATATTTTGGAAAAGCAAATCTCACAAAAAGGCTTTGCGACTACTTCCCATGCAGTCTGTTTGTTCTCCTAAGACTCATGGGGGACTGAATATTCTCAATCTTCAGTTTCATATGTTGGCAAGAAAGAGCACTATGATTGCTGATTTTTTACAGCAAAAACAGCCATGGGCTATTATGCTAGCAGCTATGTGTGCAAACATGACGTCCCATGCATATGGGCATTGGATTATAGATCACTGGGAAGTAGTCATGACCACATTTCAGGGGAAAATTCCTGGTTGTCATGTTTCTACTGCTTTTATTCATGATTGGAAGAGAATTCTCTCTTATGCTAAATGGTCAGGTGCTTCTTCCCATCATGGTAATTCTCTTCGCTTGAAAAGCATCCATTGGAGCAAGGTGTTTGACTCGCCTCTTGCCTTACAGGCTCCTATCAAAGCATATAATCTTATGAAATTGGGCATAAGATTTGTCAGAGATGTTGTGGATCAACACGGTTATGTGCTTTCATTTCCACAAGCTTGCAGGACATTCCCCTTGGGTTTGCATCATAGGCCCATTTGGGGAATACTTACAACTATGTTGCAGCCATTTGTTCCTGTTCCTCCACTGTTTGTACAGGACAGATTACTGGATTGGAATCTGACATCCTTATCTCCTACTACCTGTTCACTTTCAATGCACAATCTGGCCTCCTCGATGGTTTACAGATTCCTTCTTCCACCGCCATGGATTGATAAGCATGCCAATACTATTTGGAATTTGGATAGGCCTTTATCTTGGTGGCAATCACAACTCAAAAAAATTTGGAAAGCTAAATTGCCATTGAAATAGAGGCTTTTCTTTTGGAGATGTATAGTGGGAGCTTTTTCCATTGGGGTGAAATTGGCAGCACGTCGCATTGCTTCCCCTTCTTGCCCCCATTGCTCTCATCACCGAGAGACAGTTCCCCATTTGTTATGGTCTTGCCCGCACTCTTAGATATTGATCACTCATGTCTCTCATTTGCTGGGGCTTCGGTTTCCCTCTATCAGATTCGGGAAACTCTTCTGGATGTTTGGATGCTTCTCATCTCAGATGTCGCCATTCCTCCTTTTCTTTCACTCGACTCGTTTTTGGGTTCTATGGACTATTTGGACACAGAGATTGCATTCTAGGATGGGACAACAGTTTCCTCAGGCATATGCTTTCTTCACAATGTCCCTCAAGCAATCTTTATATGATAGTTATGCTGCGAGGGACTTGGATGCTACTAGCCTTGAAGTGTTTTCTGACTGTTTTTGAGTTCTTCCATTAGGCTCTCTTTTGGGGTCTAATGTCATGTACATTGATTTCATGTTAATAAGTTACTGGTTTCACAAAAAAAAAAAAGGTGAGGGGAGGGGGGGTTCGAGATGGAGCTGCAGGACGCCACTCCCTCCTTGCCTTCTTCGTCTCTCCTCTATCTGTCCTTCCGTCAGCATCTCTCCAAGCTGCTTCTACTACTACAAATTCCCTCGTTTCACGCGCTTCTGTAATCCGCCTCCAGTTGTCAGTTCTCAGCCTCCTTGCATTGCTCTAGATTCGTCCTCTCCCGTCTTGTCTGATTATCATGCTCCGTTTACCTTGCGCTCTACTGCATCAGCCCCACTGCTCTATTACAATGTTTTGGCAAAAAGAAGAGCGCTGCTCAATTTTACACTTTGCCAGTTTTCCCTCATCATCTCTACGGTTCAATCTACTTTGTTGCCTCTGTGAAGGTTCTGTGCTCCAAACTCAGGATTCCAGTTCATCTATGCGTCTGGCTCTCCCCTCTGAATCGCTTCTCCAAATTACTTCTAAAGCGCAACAGCATGGTATATTCATTTACTTTATGGGGTGAATTATGACGGCCAATATCTATAAAAGCTTGGTTGACAGAAGCCGTTGGAACTAATCAAATAGAATCCTTTGTTTTCCTTGGCAAGGGTTTTCATTATGCTTGCTGCAACAATGTGGATGCCACACATCGATTGGTTAGCATGGAAGGGGTACACGGTGTTGGCTACTTTGCTTACGTTATGCCCTAGGATATACGTTTTTGACCCAGCACAAAATCTCCTACGTTCTTGTCGTGTCTGGGTCACCCTGAAAGCCTTGCAAGTGCCTCTTCTACCGCATATTTCCTCTTGCAGCTCTGTTGGGGAGAGAGTCCCATTCTCCCAAGCAGTATTTTTTTATAAGGGACATCAGAATTCACATTTTGTGGGGTATGGAGCAGCCCGTACCTTCATATTTGGATTTGATTATGGTTTGGCGCATCCATATCGCATTGCTTTATATTTGCTTCCTTCTGAAATGTGTGTTACACGTGTAGACAAATTGGTCATTTTGCTCGGAGTTGCCCCTCACACTCATGTCAATCTGCTAATGTGAGGCTTTTTCTCTCCCTCGGGCTTCTATTCCTCTCTAGTCAAAAAAGGTACAACAGTCGAAGAATAAAAAAGAATGGAAACGGGTGCACCCTTGGGGAAAAGATTCATCATCTTTGTCTCGTTGGGTTCCTTCGTCAAATCCTTTCCACGCTCTTTCAGTAAGGGATACATTTATGCCTGAATCTCTGTCGCCTTATTTTACTGTTTTGACACCTTCTGATGTTGATGCTTCTAATTTCCATGTGCCCTCTTCAGCTCAGCAATCTCTTTGGTTGGAGTTGAGTCTCAAGCTGGCCTCTCCATCTATTGAGTCGCATGTCTTTTAAATTGCAAGTGGATATCTCTCCTTTGGATATAGTTGATGATGGCTCTGTGGAACAAAATGTGGATTTGAGAGAGCAAGATACTCGGATAGCTTCTCATCAACATAACACCACTTTTCTCTTGAGAATATGCATCCTATGCTCCAACAAGTTTTTGACCCAGTCATAGAACGGTTTCGTCTTCCGGGGCACTACTGCGTCACTCAATAGTTTTTTGGTACAACAGGGGATAATGTTGGAGAAATTGTCTTTATGTTGCCACCTAGAGGCGTGTAAATTCATATTTTCCTCCTCTTGTTGGGTTTTAGTTATCTCCATCCCTTTCTCTTCTAGACAAACGTTGCTTTTGTACTTTTCTTTTTTGTACTTCACGGTGAATTTTTACCTCGTTTCGAGGTTTCCCACACAGTAGTATAAAGTATCACAAAAAAAAAGAGTTGTGTGTGAGTGTGATATACTATCTCATCTTAAATGGAATGGTAGGGATATTCTTGCTGGCAACTCCTTGCAGGCTGAATGCCTTCATTGGTCTAAGGTGTTTACGCAGTGCCAGACTAGTCAGGCTCGAAGGCTAGTGCTTCCACTCACATTTTCTGGGTCCTAGAATCAAGTCTCTTCTTTTTAGAACCCCGCAGATCATATTTTCTTTGGTTCAGAGACATTTCTCTTGTGAATGATGTGCTTGACAATGCTGGTTTATCCTTTCCATCAACAGCCTTGAAATTTGGTTTTGGACAGCATTATAGGCCGCTTTGGAAATTATTGCAGCAAATGCTTTATGATTTCCAGCCTTTACCACAACTTGAGACTACTGATCGTCTCAAAGACTAGGTACTCCGCTCAAATGATCCTGCTTGTCGATCAATACCTTTGGCAAATGTTACAATTCCTCTCTGTATAATGTTTTGCAACCTCCTTCATGGGTGTCAGCTCATGCAAATCGTTTTTGGTCTATTACACATTCTCTTCGATGGTGGAGGAAAAGGTTGAGGCACATTTGGGATTGCAAACTTCCACTCACTTTGTTATCAAGTTTCTTTTGGAGAGTTCTCCTCGGAGGTTCTTCCGTTTGCACAGATATTGGCTCGCCATCACATTGCTCCTACTATGTCGCCGATGTTTATCCTTGTGGGAATCTATGCCTCATTTGTTTTGGCATTGCTCGGATTCTCCCGATTTCCTATTTATGCTTCAACAATGACTTACGGCTCGTTTTCCTAGAACTAATTTTGGCAAGCTATTCTGGATCTTCGTGTTCATCCTGTCAGACAAGGATTTAATCTTTTCTTTCATTGGGTTCCTCTTTGGGCCCTATGGACTCTATAAAAGGATCATAATCATAGATTCTTTGGTGACCTTGTCTTGTCTAAGTATCATTTCTTCTGTGCTTCTCTATAGCAATTGTTCTTTGATTGCCTACATGCACACGATCTGGATATCCTGCTTTTTTGTCCTATAATGAGATCTTTTGATGTTGTAACTACTTGTACCCTCTTTTTTTAGGATAGTTTCACAGTTTCTTGTGATATAATACAAATTGCTTTCACACAAAAAAAGTCTCTGTGTGTGTGTGAGAGTGTGCGCGCGTGCGAGAGAGAGAGAGAGAGAGAGAGAGAGAGAGAGAGAGAGAGAGAGTTTGAAGATAAAAGAGGCGTATGAGACAAAATACTATAAGACATCATGCTAAGAACACCCGATGTATGGGAAATAGAGGTGTCCAGCACACTCCTTAAAACATAGTGTAGCCTTACAACATTGAAAGTTAAATAGGAAAACATGGAGCATGCACAGAGAGAGAGAGAGAGAGAGAGAGAGAGACCAGATTGTTTGCTGGTGACCTCCAGTAGAAGCCTTGAACAGCAACTGGGAATACTTCGCATGCCGCAAGCACGTAGATCAGCAAGGCGTTCATGCCCATCCATTCCAACAAAATAAAGGGCTTTCTGCAATTGTAAATATCTACCTGCAGAAAATCTGAGTCAGAATCATCCAACCTTTGAAAAGATTAAGCTAAATCAAAGCTGTCCAAAACTAAAGAGAGATTTCCCTCAATTTTTAACTTTCTCGAAAGCATTCAAAGGAAAGGCTCACCAGGATATAGAGCACACTGAACACCAATCCAGCAACACCTGCTGTGAGGCATGCATAGCTGATAGTGTATAGTGGCTTGTTGACAGGCAATCCTGCAAAATTGAATGAAATATTTATTCACAATAACGAACCTGAGGTGCATGCCCTGCGTCAAGGGAGACACTCGGAGACCTTTTATATTCATGGCATAGTAACCTAATGAACCTAGAAAGCATCAGTAACATAAAAGAGACAGCTGGATAAGTGGTCCTTTAAACAAAAAGGAAAATTTTGAGGAGAAAGTAGATAGGTTCATTAACATAGTCTGTGTGAGAGAAATATATAAACCCTTGTAACAGCACTGACCTAGCAGATGAATAAAGCTGCCAAGCAGGATGAGTGTAATAGCCAATGTTGTCCATTCCAAGAGCCGTCTCCTATGGTCCTGGAGAATGCGATAAGTAGAACAGAAATCCTGTTGTCAATCTCCTCTTCCAGTTAAAGATAGATCTACGACAAACACACATGTCGAAGCTGGCTTATACCTTCTATATTGAGTCACAACTGTGACATTTGATGCTATCACAAACCACAACAAATAATACGAATGACATAGCGGCTGAAATAGACTTGACATTGTATATATCTATTACAGCCTTAACATTGTATATATTCAAATGTCTCAATGGAAAAGTCCATCAGTGAGAATTTGTTGGGTTCAGCATTAGGTTCCACTTTCTGGAATTAGTGTATAACAGGAAAAGTAACACCAAACTCTCAGTTATGTAATTCCTTTTTCCCCTCCCCATGTAGTAGAATTCTATCAAGTATAAGATACCAATTGAAAAAGCCGATCTTACATCAATCTATCAATTAGAAAACCCACCTATCCCTCAATGGAATGATGATATTGTGGCAAACCACAAGGGGGAGAATGGTGGCTGAAACAGAAAATGCAACGTGAAACCAGCCTTCAATAACTGAAAGGGCAGAGATCTTCTTCTACTCAGTCATAAGCTTCATAAATAGCCACAATGCAAGCTTCAGTCACTTCAACCACTTAGCACAACTTAGAACAACAACAAAGGTGAGGCTAGAATGCCCCTGCTCAATGCAAATAGTACACAGTGCACCCACTGGCCCCAAATGCCTTGGCGCCCCTTACAATATTTATTTAATGCTTCTGAATGGAAATGCTTTACAACAGGGGTTCAACCCTGCGTTGTTCCTCTCTGCAAATCCTCTACCTGTCTTCAAGGCATCTAATCCAAGTGCACCACTAGAATTCCAACTGGCAAGGCATACTAAAGCATCCACTTCTGATCTAACCAACCTGAGAGGCATTCAGGCATCCAAACCACTGGCAAATTGAGCTCAAGGCAACCTCAAGGCTATCACATGCATCCACACTGTCCTTAGGCCTACCACAGGAACACCCTTGCCTTTGGGTGCTTGTTAGAACCTATAGGAGTCCTGAAAGGACTGCAAACAACACGCATGCACTGCAAAAAGCTGCAAAGCAAGAAAGAACAAGGAAAAAACCAATTCTCGCTGTCTGTGGCAGAGGGGCGAGCTCCTTCCTCGCACCTATCCTCTATCCAGGCTCCCCCAGGGTGCAGGTGGCTTCCAGCAATCAGGATAAGAGAGAAAATGAGGTAGAGAGTAGAGGGTGAGCAAGAAAGAGCTGTAGAGGATCTCAAACATGCAGATCAGCCCCAGAGCCTCAGCACCGGGATTTGGCCTTCAATTCCTCGCGTCAACCAGCCCATACAGCACCTCGGGAGGGCTGCACCCTGTTCCATACAGTCCATAAGGCTGTACAGACTGCAGTAGATGCCCGCCTTCTTGCCTCGGGATCCACGCCAGCTTTCGTACAGCCTCTAGGGATGCGTGCCTGCAGCAAAGCTGCATTGAGAAACGTGCCAAAGGGAGGGGAGCAGCCAAAGCAGCAGAACAACAATAGCAGGAGCAACAAAATGCAACAAAAACCACACAGGGAGCTTCTGCTAGACGTCCAGAACCTTCACGAGAGTGAGGGGAGAGAGATGGAAGGTGGGGGAAGGGCATGCATACACATGCATGACAAATGGCACCTCCTTGTTGCCATTTGCCCCTTCATTAAAATCCTAACCCCCATACCAAGGACAACGTTGGTTGTCCTTTGGACCAACCTTTAGACCCCTCTTTAAAGCCTTTGCCTTGCCCCTAGGACCTAGTGGTGGACCTAGAATTTGCCCCTAGGAACTTCTAGGAAGCGTGTACTTCCTCTAGTTAGTCCCTCACAACCAAACCATTACTACACTTGTGACTTAACCATGGTTAACCCTCTGTTAAGCGTGGTACACTTTTCATGTCCCCGTGACATACCCTCCTCTTAAAACAACAAACTACCCAGGTTGCTCCTGAAAAATTATAGTGAAAGTGAAGTAAGTAAGCAGAAATAGCCCATACCAAAATATACATCATTTGTAAGATACAACTTGCAATGATAGTATGGGCTAGGGGAGCTCGAGAGTCCATCCGTACATCGTACATCAATGCATCCTCTGTGTCGAGTGTCATGAACACTCGTCATGGAGACCTCACGATAGAAATATTGTCAGCAAGCAACATCTCGGGTGAGACAATCGGTGCCACCAAGCGATCTCCAGATACATGAGCAGTCTGAATCAGGGAAGGAGAGGTGCTACCCTCCTCTCGAGCACCAGGGAATGCTCCAGATCTCGGCTTTGCTGAACGTGTAGAAGCTTGTACCACAATGGGTGCAAGCTGTAATGCGTCCAGGTAGAGCTGCAAAATCTGAGGTGACTCTGCTAGGTCACCCTCCTCCATCCACTTTGCATCCAGGGTAGGATAATTCCTGTACTTCACCAGGTAGTGACGGGAAACTTTACCTTTCACTTTTCTTTCCATATGTGCCAAAATCTGTTCTGGAACCAAGATTTCATCCAACTCTTCAACCTCGCGCTGATCCTCGTGAAGAATGTCAGCAGACACATCACCTTGGAAAGGCTTCAATAAACTCACATGAAAGTCATTGTGTATGGTCCAAGTGGCAGGTAGCTTCAGCTTGTAAGCTACATCATTAATGCGTTCAAAAACCTGAAAAGGACCATCATACCTCATCTTCAGCTTTGTGTACACTTTGGCCTTGCCTTTCATCTTCCCGAGTCCTGCTTTCTGAAAATGCAGCAGCACCGAATCGCCCTCTTTCAAGAGTAACTCTTGGAGATGCTTATTTGCTGCCCGTTTGTGCTTCTCTTGGCTTTTCTGGAGGGCTGTTGTGACCTTCTGGTAAGCAACATCCAAGCTCTCCACAAATCTGTCCGCTTCAAAAATCTTCCCTTTTGTATGTAGAGTCGGCCCATATCTCGAGGTGTTTTTCACACGTGTGGGCATCTAAGGTCTCTCCAAGCATTTCTATCACCGGAAAATCGTCTTTTGAAGCTGTTGCTGCATAGGCGACTACATCTAGGAGCTGCTGCAGCATTTTCGATTGCTAAACCAGAAGTTCGAACTGGTTTTAGGGCTGCACAAGGCCCAAAACAGTTGGCTGCTACCTGTTCGCTATTGTACGGAATTCCGTACATCTTGTATGGACTGTACGTCTCAACTAACATCGGCATTTATTGCGATTTTGGGTGCTATACAGACCTGCATCGGGATTGTGCCAACATTTGAAGCTTCTCTCCAACCGATTTGTTCACTTGGTGGCTCGTGTTGGGTTTCGGAGCTTGCTGCTTCCATCCGAAGACCTCTCCTTGAGCCCATTTGTCATCCTTTGCCTTGGGCTGCCAGATTATATCCGCTGGTTCCTGCTGTACTCATTTTGATGTGCTCTCCTCCTTGTGAGAGCACACTCTCTTGCTGTACTTCCATTTTTCAGCCTTCTCTTGGCACCCTTCATTGCCATTTGCTGTCCATTTCACCTCTCCTCCAAGGGTGACTACCTGTGCTTGCATTCATAGTTGCATCCGTACGTGTACAAACGTTTTTTTCGTATGCCTTCCGTACGGCCATATGTACGGATGTCCGTGTGGCTTTCCGTACGTGACTTTTTAGGGGGGGGGGGATCGAGATCCGTACCTTATAACCTGATTTGCCTCCTATTTTCTATTCCGTACGACACGTTTGTGAAGGCTCCTGAATCCCAAGAAAGGCCGTACACCCATGACCCGACTCTCCCGCTTGCAAACCGACCTTGCTGCCTTAAGAGCCTATATAGGCAGCCCTTTGCCCTCTTCTTCAGCACACAGTCCCGAGTCCCGACTCCCCTGAGCCCTTCACTCTTGAGTTTGTGCAGCCTCTACCTGCTTTGGAGGTGAGTGGTCACCGTACAGTTGCAGCCCGCAGCCTGCCTCTACGCTCTACCTGCTCCAAACATCAAGGTAATTGCAATAGATAAGTGAAAAAAATATGGCTGCAGCATAACTTGTGATGGCTGGTCTGACACTCGGCGCCGGCCTATAATCAATATCATGGTCTCATGCATATTTGGTTCAGCCTTCTTGAAGTCCGTGGACACAAGTGGGTAGTATAAGTTAGGGGAGTACATCTTTGGGATACTGAAAGATGCCATTCTTGATGTTGGGGCTGAAAATGTGGTGCAAGTGTGTATGGACAATGCATCTAACTGTGTTCGGGCAGGAGAATTGGAGGAAGAGTAGATGCACATGCCATTGCTGTAGGCCATCTTCTGGTGGTTCTAGTGATGCCCTATAGGAGCCATGGTATGTGCCTTGTAGGCATAAATATAGGCACTTGTAGTGTTAGTGCCTTTTAGGCCACCTAGGACACTTAGTCCTATGTGACACCTAGGACACTTAGTCCTAGGTCTAGGTACCTGTACCTTGTACTTCTTTTTTCCATTATCCAAGTTTGACGTGACGGCAAAGACTTGTGCGACGTTTTGCTATCTGCACTCTCTCTCTCTTATTCAATCCTTCAGTGGTATCAGAGCTGGGCTTGACTTGTCTTCTCCTGCACCTGGACTCACAACAGCTCCCTTCAACTTCACTGCCCCTTCATCCGTACAGTCATACGATACGACGACCATACCTACAGCCTGCTCCATATTTACTTAGCCGTACAGCCGTACCTGCTCCATACTTACTTAGCCGTACAACCGTACAACTCTGTACTTGCATTGCCGCACAGTTCCATACAATGCACCTGTGCTGTACGTCGTACATGATCCGTACATCGTACTCCCTCCGTACCTGCTCCGTAATGTGCTCAGCAACTGGTCCGTACAGGAGTACTTGCACACAGTACTTGTTTCGTACAGGTATACGTGCATAAGTACACAATTCCGTACGATAGTGCGTACAGCTGTACAGGTCTCACGTATAGATTTCCGTATAGGTGTACTTGCATCGTATCTGCTTTGTACAGGTTCATCTGCTCCGTACTTGTTTCGTACGTTCTTCTGTACGGCCTCACTTGCAGATCAAACGTCAGCAACTTGTACTTGCATTCCGTACACACGTGACTGCAGATCAAATGTCCGTACAGCTCGTACTTGCTCCGGGAGTTCCATACAGGTTTCGCACGTGCGAAGTTATTTACGGTTCGGGGGCTTTTGTAGGACATTGGCAAATTTGGGGCTTCCAGTTCTTTTCACCTTCTTTGGTTGTAATTTCTTGCAAGAACATTAAGGCTTTGGAGTTTGGTCTGCAATCTCTTGTTTGTTTGCAGTACATTGGGTCAGATTGCAGAACATTGAGTCACTTTTGCAGGACTTTGAGTCAGATTTGCATGCATTGGGTCACATTTGCAAAAATTTCAGCAAAATTTGGGGCTTTTCTGCATTTGCCCTCTTTTTGGCCTATTTGCCCTCAATAAATTTGGGGCTTTTGCCAGATTTGCTGTTTTTGCAGTGAACATTGCCTGCCACAGTCACATTTGGGTCAGATCTGCATTTGCCCTTTGATCTGGGTCGGAAATTTGCAGATATTTGTTGTCATTTTTGGACAGCCAGCTTTTTGCAGTGATAGCCTTAAGGCTTTGGGTTTTCAGGTCTCTTTCAGGGTATCACATTTGCTATGGCTGGGAACAATCAAGATTTATTTGGAGTTCTTCGTGAAAATGATAAGTTGGATGGCACCAACTATTCGATGTGGTCTTATCTCATGAAACATATTCTTGTTGCAAAGCATTTGTGGAATATTGTTTCTGGGGCTGATCTGAGGCAAGCCAATGCTACAGTGGTTGCCTCTACTACTAGTCCCTCTGCAGGGGGTACTCCTCCTGATGCCTCATCTTCTAGCACTCCTACTGCTGCTCTTCCAACTCAGGAACAGTCTAGATGGGATGCAAGAGATGCAAATGCACATTCATGTATATTGCTTTATCATGCAAGAGAATCATTATTCCACACATCCGGTCTTGCAGGATAGCAAAGGATGCTTGGGATAAATTGGCTTCTCTCTATCAGATTCGCAATGAGGCACGTGTTGCATATTTGAGAAGGCAATTACAGGAAGTTAGCATGAATGAAGGTGACTTGACAGAGGTCAAGGAACCTCATGGAACAACTTGCCAACATTGATGAGGTGGTGCCAAATTCACAGCTTGTCAGTACCACATTAAATGGACTGCCAGATACATGTCAAGGGTTTGCTACAACCCTTCGATTAGTGGCCATGGGTAATCCAGACCACTATTCTTTTGATCAGCTAGTGACTTTGCTTTCGCAAGAAGAGCAAAGTAGAGCTAATAGACAAGCCATTATTCTTGATCATGCATTTGCTTCACAGCAAACAGGAAGAGGCAAGGCTTCCAAGCCTATGGGCAAGCCAAAATCTGCACATAGCAGCTGCAATTCCTCCCATGCATCTAAAAATACAGCAGATAAGTCAAAGATGAAAAGATGCAACTATTGTCGCAAGCCTGGACATGACATTTCAGAATGCAGGAAGCGCATTGCTTCAGAGAAAAAGAAAGCAGGATTGACAGTTAATGCCTCTCATGCTATTGAATCCCATGAGCCAGAAGATGTTTCACATGCACATGCTCTTTAGGATGATTGGGCATGGGCTGTCCATTGCTCATTTGATCCCTCCAAAGCTGATGCATTCCTTACTGCTAATGATGCTCAGTCCTGGTAACTTTGATAGTAGTGCTTCCAAGCATGTCACATCTTGCAGACAGTTGTTTCATTCTTTAGCTGATGCACCTCGAGGGGGGACTGTCACATGTGCTAATAATGCTTCATATGCTGTAAAAGGAATTGGAGATGTGCAGCTCACATCCATTTCAAGCCATCCTGTTACTCTGACAAATGTCCTTTTTGTGCCTGGAATTGAAGTCAACTTGATTTCAATTTCAGCAATTGCCACTTCAGGTTTCAGAGTTATTTTTGATAGCTACAGATGCCTAGTTTATGATCTTCGTGATGACAATGCCATAGTTCTCACTGGCACTTTGCAAAAGGGGCTTTATCACCTTGATCATCACTCAGCTGCACTTTTTATTGAAGCATTGGCTATTTCAGATTCACAGCTTGCTGAAACTCATCTTTGGCATGAGAGAATGGGCCATCTCAATTATAGAGCTCTTGCAAAGCTACATTCAAAGCAGATGGCAAATGATGTACCTCAAACTCACACAGTTTCCAAACATGTGTGTGAGGGTTGTCTTTTGGGTAAGATGCATCGATTTCCTTTTCAAAAGAATTGTCCAAAACTCTCACAAAGGAAATTGCAGCTAGTGCACAGTGATGTCTGTGGCCCAATGAGGACAAATGCCATTGGGGGTACAAGTATTTCATGACTCTCATTGATGATTTCACAAGATATTGCTGGATATATCCTTTAAAAGCCAAATCTGAAGTTTTCTTATGCTTTCAGAGATGGCTGAATATGGTTGAGAATGAATCAGGATGCAAGCTTGTCACCCTCAACACAGATAGGGGGGGAGAGTATATGTCAAAGGAGTTTGATGCATTTCTATCTTCACGGGGAATTATTCACTCATGTACTACTCCTTACACTCCTCAGCAGAATCCTGTTTCTGAAAGGAAAACATGTCCACAATGGAGATGGCCAGATGCATGCTTAAGGCCAAGTCTTTGCCCAATAAAATTTGGCTTGATGCAGTAATGTGTGCCAACTATGTGCTGAATAGATCACCTGCATGGCCATTGAAGACTGTTACACCTTATGAAGCATGGAAAGGCAGGAAGCCTTCACTTTCACACATGAGAGTTTTTGGGTCTCTTGAATATGTTCATGTATTATCTCAGCTGAGACATAAGCTTGATGGCAAGGCCATCAAATGCATATTTATTGGTTACAGCCACGAGAGCAAAGGGTATCGGTTATATCAACCAAATACTGGGAAGATTATTGTCAGTAGAGATGTAATCTTTGCTGAACATTCAGCTTCTCCTCTTGTGGACTGCAAAGCTAAGCCAGATGTTGACATGTTTGATGCCTTTGAATCTTGGTTACCTCTGCCATCCTCAGAAGAGGACTTTGACCAGCAACATGAGCCTCCTGCAGGCCCTCCATCAAGCAATAATCAGCCACTACCCCATGCTGATTTGCAGGTTTCTCTTCCAGCACAAAATGATCCCACTATTCATGATGCAGTCATTGAAGAAAGAGCTGTCAATAGACAGCAAAGGCAAGTTCCCAGATGGCTTCTTGATACATTGAGGGACAGCAAACAAGATCAGCCTTTTGCTGCCCAAACAAGATCAGGGAATATACAGCATGGTCACTTTCTTGAGTTTGCACTCCTTGCTGCAGTTTGCAATGAAGAGCCTCTGTGCCATAAAGATGCCTTTGACAGCAAAGAGTGGATGGATGCAATGAGAACTGAGTTACATTCCATTGCTAAAAACGACACATGGGAGAAGATCTCCCTCCCGGCAAGCATGCCATTGGAACCCGGTGGGTCTACAAATTAAAAAGGAAATCTGAACGCAGCATAGATCGATACAAAGCCCGTCTTGTTGCAAAAGTGTATGCCCAACAACAAGGCATTGACTTTGAGGAGACATTTGCTCCCACATCTAGGATTACTACCATTAGATGTGTCATTGCCATTGCAACCCATCATCATTAGCAAGTGCACTAGCTTGACATCAAAACTGCTTTTCTTCATGGGGATCTGCCGGAAGAAATCTATGTCTCACAACCTCCTAGCTTTGAGGTTGTTAATTCTGAAAATAAGGTATGCCGGCTTAGAAAAGCCCTTTATGGTTTGAAGCAGGCACCCAGGGCATGGTATGCCAAAATTCATGCACACTTACTATCCCTTGGTTTTCAGAATAGTCCCACAGAACCCACTCTTTATAACCGTGGGAGTGGATCTGATTTTTTAGTGCTGATTTTATAGGTGGATGATATGCTCATCACGGGCCCAGAGACTCAGCAAATTGCAGCTTTCAAGGCTGATTTGCAGCAGTTTTTTGAAATGTCAGACATGGGACAGCTCCACTATTATTTGGGCATTCAGTTTGCTCATGTTGAGGGGGGTATCATGATGTCTCAGTTCAAGTATATTGGACAGCTCCTTGATCGTTTTCAGTTTGAGGATTGCAAGCCAATCTCTACTCTAGTGGACCCTGGCTTCAAATTCTCAGCTCATGATGGGAGCCCACCATGTGATATCACTCTTTATCAGCAGGTTGTTGCATGCCTTATTTATTTATGTCACACCAGACCTGACTTACAGTATGCAGTATCTCAGCTCAGCAGATTCATGCACATGCCCAGTTCACAGCATTGGCAGGCAGTGAAGAGAGTCTTTAGATATCTCAGAGGCACTCAGGATTTAGCCCTCTTCTATGGTGATCAGGGTTCACTTACCATGCATGATGTTCCGACACCAGAGTGTCACATACTGGCAATTGTTTTTTGCTTGGCAATTCATGTATCTCTCGGCTCAGCAAGAAGCAACCAACAGTTGCCACATCTAGTTGTGAGGCTGAGTACAAGGCAGCTTTCACCGCTACAGTAGAGTGTGTTTGGCTTCGACAGTTACTTATAGATCTTGGTATTCGCCAGACATCCTCCACTATTGTCTACAGTGATAGCCAGAGTGCTTTGGCCATTGCACGTAACCCAGTGTTTCATGCGCGTACCAAGTATATTGAAGTTCATTATCATTATGTTCGGGAGCAGTTGTCAATAGGAGACATAGAGTTCATAGCAGATATATTTACAAAGGCACTTCCTCGTCTCAAGTTCGAAGTCTTTCGACAAGCTTTACACTTGGTTCCCTTTGTTACATGATCTGACATCCCTTGTACATTCATAGGTGGCTATATCCTTTTGGATGAACATGTGCCACCATGACCAGAAAATACCAGGTATTCTGAGACGTTTCTAGAGTACTTCAGCCCATCCCATAGAGGGGGGTTCGTAGGCCATCTTCTGGTGGTTCTAGTGATGCCCTATAGGCCATGGTATGTGCCTTGTAGGCATAAATATAGGCACTTGTAGTGTTAGTGCCTTTTAGGCCACATAGGACACTTAGTCCTATGTGACACCTAGGACACTTAGTCCTAGGTCTAGGTACTTGTACCTTATACTTCTTTTTCCCATTATCCAAGTTTGACGTGACGGCAAAGACTTGTGCGACGTTTTCCTATTTGCACTCTCTCTCTCTCATTTGATCCTTCAATTGCCTTGACCTCTTGTTTGAGGACATTGGAAAGCTTGCATGGGTGAAGCCAGTGTTGGTACATGCTAACATGATTGTGATATTTGTTACTCGGAAACACACCGTGTTAGCAATGTATAGAAAATTCAGCAAGAAGGAATTGGTGAAGCCAACACAAACACGGTTTGCTTACATGTCTATCATGTTAGCAAACTTGTTGGATGAGAGGGTATACAATGGATTGCGCCGCATGGTTGTCACTGATGAGTATTGCAAGAAGAAGGTGTCACACACTATGAAAGCACAGTAGGTGTTCTCTATTATATTGGGTGCTTCATTTTGGCAAGATGCAAGACTCATTGTGAAGCTTTGTGCACCTATTTTGAAGATCCTTCGCTTGGCTAATAGGGAAGGGGCTACCATGGGACTTGTATATGAGCTCACTGATCAGATGGTCGAGAAGATGACAACTATTGATGGGATTGACTCCTCAAAGCTGGCTAATGTTAGAGCCTTGTGTGTTGACAAGTGGGATATGATGCATTCTCCATTGCATGTGGCAGCTTTTGTTCCCCATCCTATTTGGAGATAGAAAAATACAGATGGTGACAAGGAGGTGCACGATGGGTGGATGGATGTCATAGAGCAGTACACCAAGTATGATGTTGACAGCCAAGGCACCTTATGCGATGAGTTGGATATTTACAAATCCATGTCATGTACATTTGCTCGTGCGATTGCAAAGGATGAAAAGAGAATCCACCAAGGGGTGAAATGGTGGGAGACATTCGGGGCTCACATACCAAATTTGCAGTGGTTAGCTCTTCGAGTGCTCTCGCAAGGCACATGTGCTTCTCCTTGTGAGAGGAATTGGAGCACATTCTCTCTTATCCATACTAAAAGAAGGAATAGGCTGCTTCCAAAGAATACCGAGAAATTAGTATACATCCATAAAGGGGATTTGAGAAGATAGAAGTGACCCTAGAAATGATCAACAAGGAGAAGGATGATGATAGGCTACTAGCAAGGCAAGCAGATATAGAGGGCGAAGACATTGCAGCCCCTATTGTTACACTTACAGGAACGATGGATGTTGCTGCAGCTTCAAGCAGCTCTAGTCTTTTGGAGTTCCAGATGAGGATGATAGTGATGAGGAGGAGGAGGACGATGAGGAGGAGGGTGCGGGCATTGATGCAAATGATGATGATGATGATGATGAGCAAGAGGATGAGGATCAAGATGCAGCTTGAGGCTTGAGCCTCATCGGTTGTGAATTGTCATGCATGCTTTATTTCCGGGCTCACTGGCAGCCTTTTCTTTATGATGTTTTTCCTTTCATGTTTTGGTGTAGTTACTAGTACCTACTTCCTTTCATCATGATGTTTTGGTGTAGTATTGATGATTGATCTATGATCTATGATTCCATCATTTAACACTATGTATCAAAATCTAGAATTCAGATGACTACGGTCTCTGGAGGGTGGAGTCTTTCATGAATGATAAATCACGACTCATGAGTGATGACTTTAAAATTGATACAAGTTTCAAGTTTCAAGCTGGAAGTTTGATACCTCTATGTCAATTTAATGTGTACAATGATCAATCTATATTTTTCTGAAATTTTTTGGGTGAAATTAGGGTCACATATGTTTCAGCCCCAGGGGCTGAACCATACTCCAATCATACTTCTATACTCGTATGACGTATGCATATGGTAACGTATGGAAAAAACTATGCTTGCATTTGGAGCATTTCCTTACTGCATTTTTTGTTTACATTGCTTGCTAAGCCCCTATTGCATTGATTCATTTTCTTTTCAGCAAAACAGTCCTTTCTTTGCTTCATTAGCATTGTGGAAAAGACCTGTGTTGCCTTGGAAGGCCTCATGTTGCCTTTTAGGAATATTTTTGCAGCAGGTACACCTTGTGACAGCCATGCAATTGCAGTGAAAAGCTTTGAAGCTTGAGCAGAAATTTGCCTTTTGGCTTAGAGAGATTGCCCTCCTCTCATTTGGTTTAGAGAGATTTCCCTCCTCTCATTTGCGAACAAAAAAAAAACGTGATCGTTTTGGTGCTTTTGCCTTGCATTTCAGTACTATGGCTGGCAATAAGGATGATTTGTTTGGGATGGTTGAAACCGAGGACAAACTTGATGGCACAAATTATCCCATGTGGGCATATATGATGGGGCATGTCATTGAGGTTAGACCTGCTCGACTTGCTGCTTCTGATAATGCCTCTAGTACATCTGCTACTGCCTCAGGCTCATCTGGTGATGGGTCTAATGCTAATTTTGGTGCAGCTGCATCTTCCACTATAGGTACTTTGCCTCCTACTCAGGAGCAGATTCAGTGGGATGGACGTGATGCCAAAGCACATGCCTTGATTGCTCTTTCAGTGAAAAGAGTCATTATCCCTCATATCCAGTCATGCAAGACACCTAAGCAAGCATGGGATCAGCTTGCATCCTTATATCAAGTGCGGAATGAGACGAGGGTTGCCTATCTCCGCAAGCAGTTGAAGGATTTAAAGCTTGAAGAGGGTGGCAACATGGATGCATGTCTTACTATTGTGAAGGATTTGAAAGAGTAGTTGGCCAACATTGATGAAGTACTACCTGATTCTTAGGTTGTTTCTATGACCCTTGATGGGTTGCTTAACTCCTACTAGGCCTTTGCTACTACTTTGAGGTTGGTTGCATGTGGCAATTATTCCTTCAACCAGCTGGTTTCCCTCTTACTACAAGAGGAACAAAGCCGTGCAAATAGAAATGCCTCTATGGCTAGTGATCAAGCCTTTGCTGCACATCATATAAACAAGGGCAAAGGCAAGGTTTCGACTGGTAAGCCCCCTCATACACATGCTGGTCACTCCCATGATGCATCTTCTTTTGCGGAGAAGAAGAATAAAAAGAGATGTCACTATTTCATGAAACCTAGGCATGATATCTCTGAGTGCAGGAAGAGAATTGCATCTGAAAAGGAGTTTGGTCTTGCAGTTTCTGGTACTCCTAGTCCAGATGACCAGCATGAGTCAACTAATTTTGCACATGACCAACATTGAGATTTTCTTGTTACTTGTCAATGTAATCCTGATATTCCATGACAGTTTTTGATGTTTCTGATGCCTGGTTCTCTGATAGTGGTGCTAGCAAGCACATTACTTCCTGCCGGAAGTTATTTAGAGGGGGAACCATTACATGTGCCAATAATGCATCTTATACAGTGAAAGGCATTGGGCAAGTTGCCATTACTTCTATTTCTGGTGGTCTAGTCACTCCAGACAATGTACTTTATGTACCAGGCATCCGCAAAAACCTCATATCCATTTCAGCCGTAGCTACTTGTGGATATCAAGAGCATCTCAACTTGTCTTCCTACTTGCAAGTGACGGGTAACAGCCTTCTCAGCTTTCTGATGAGGAAAGGCATCATCTCGGCTTCGAGAAACATTGCATACCTCCGTGCAGTTAGTCGGAGACAAAGGAAGTGCTTGCAGACCAGAGACCAATTGTGTCGGGCACTAGGACCTCTCAATTTCTCAAAGATGAACAACAAAATGTGTTTTCGTTGATGGTGTTAGGTGTGCGGTCTATGATGCTACACATGCCTTTACCATGGTGGCACATTGACCAGAGGGCTCTACAAACTTGATGCATATGATAGATGCTTAGATGATGCTGGATTTGCATATGCAGATGCCTATGCTGTTGGTGCTTCTACCATGGCAGATACTCATTTGTGCCATGAGAGGTTTGGACACCTCAACTTTGGGACTCTGGTGAAGTTACATAAGGATGGTATGGTTGTTGATCTTCATAAAATGCATGCCTTCAAAGCATGTCTGTGAAGCATGCTTGCTTGGAAAAATGCACCGTTTTGCATTTCCAAAGGATGGGAGAGTTGGTGCATCTTGCAAGCTATATTTGATTCATAGTGATGTTTGTAAACACATGTAGGTAACAACTCTTGGGGGATTTTACTATTTTGTCACCTTAATTGATGACTTCACTAGATATACTTGGAATTTTGCCTTGAAATCCAAATCTGAAGTTTTTGCATGTTTCAGACATTTCATTGCCTTGGTAGAGAATGAAAGCGAGCTGAAAATTACCCACATAAATACAGACAAGGGGGGTGAATATATGTCAAAGGAATTTGCTGATTTTTTGGCTTCATGTGGCATACATCATCAATACATTGTGCCTTACACTCCTCAGCAGAATCCCGTGGTTGAGAGAAAGAATAGATTAGTCATGGTGGAGATGGCCATTGAAAGGTAACAAATTGTGGTTGGATGCCGTTATGTGTGCCAATTATATTTAGCAGATGTCCCACTAAGGCATTGAAAACCATCACACCTTATGAGGCAGGTCATTTCTTCATGGGCACTTGCTGGAGGAAGTCTATGCTACCCAACCTCCTGGCTTTGAGATTGAAGGTTCTGAAAGGAAGGTATGCCGCTTAAAGAAAGCCCTCTATGGATTGAAGCAGGCACCCCAGGCTTGGTATTCCAAGATACATGCTCATTTTCTTAGTCTTGGATTTCAGAACAGCCCTATAAAGGCTACCCTTTCATCCGTAACAATGTGACAGATTTGCTGATTTTGGTACTCTATGTGGGTGACATGCTTGTTGTGACTGGGACACATGATGAGCAAATTTTACCTTGTAAGCTTGACTTGCAAAAGACATTTGCTATGTCTAATCTTGGTATTCTGCATTATTATCTGGGCATTCAATTTGCTAGCAATGAGGGGGTTATTTTGATGTCACAATCCAAGTATATTGGATAGCTTTTGCAGCGTTTTTAGTTTACGGATTGCAAACCAATATCCACACCATTAGAGCCTTGTTTTCACTTCTCATTTGAGGATGGCAGTGGTGCATGTGATGCCACCCTCTATCAGCAAGAAGTTGGTTGTTTGATCTATTTATGCCATACCAGACCCAATCTAAAGACAACTCGGCATATCTTTTTACGAAGGCTCTTCCTCGACCTAAGTTTGAAGCTTTCCGGCTAGCTTTAAACTTAGCACCTTTTGTGACTTGATTTGTTATGCTCTGTACAGTCATAGGTTGCTATATCCCTACAGGATGAACATGTGCAACCATGACATTAATTATTCAAGTATTTTGGCAAGTGTCGAGGATACTTCAGCCCATACCATGGAGGGGGGTTTGTAGGCCATTCTATTGGCTATCCATAGGTGCCTTTCATTCCTTGGTATGTGCCTTGTAGGCCTAGTCATAGGCAGTTAGGATACTTCGTACAGTTAGTACATGTACCAGTTAGGACACTTAGCCCGGTTAGGACACCCTGTCCTAGGGTTTTGTTATATTGGGTGTATCTTGTACTCATTCATTGATTGCAGCAATTCATTACAGCATTTTTGCTCCCATTGCTTCATTCTTTGAGCTTCCATTGCTTGCCCTAGCCTACACAATTGGCCTTTGCTCTAATTTTGAAATCACATGTTTGTTAATTGCTTGCATTACCTACCGTTTGTCCTTTTTTGTGTTCTCTTCAAAGTTTTGTTGCACGAATCATTTGAACGTGCTATCATTGATGTGCTCTGCACTGTGTGTTCAGATAGGTATGCAGAGATTTTTACTATTGCTTTTGTGGTGGCAAAGCACTGTCTCAACCTTATCTTCTTGAGGACGTTGTTGAAGCTACCCTCCTAATTCTCAATCAAGTAGTTACATCGGCTAAATGTTTCATTGATCCTTTGTGTTCTTGATATTGTAGCTTGTTTCACAGATCACCGCTTACAGATATCAGGGGAGGGATTCATCGACCAACCAAGCTACAGACTGATAATCTCCCCCACTCTTTGAGGATTTTGGTAGGGCTGTTCGGTGTTTCTTGACACTGACTACACATTGAGATTGAACGGGATGAGGGCATGCTTAGAGAGGGCTGTATATGCACTCTATGTGATCTACAGGAGATTGAGTCAAAGGATTACTTTGCTTTCAAACGCGTACTATGAGATCCCAGGTTGTCACCATTGTCTTTATAGAGATGCATTCGGACCTCTTTCTAGCCTCTTGTCTCAATCGGATCAAAGACTTTTGACGACCTCAATTCATGAGGCTGTACAATACAGAGACAACTGCTCTAGAAACGTAGACGAGTCACGAGATTAGGGTGCTCCACCAGACTGCACTCAAAGTGTGATCACTGAGTTTTCCCGGTTGGATAGCACAGTTCAACAGGCCCTAGGGAGATGGCGTAGCCGAGGTTTAGAGCGAGAGATACGACAGACAAGATTAGGATGCTCAACTAGACTATACCCAAAGTGTGGTCATTGAGTTTTTCGAGTTGGACAACATAGACCAGCGGGCCCCGAAGGAGATGGTGCAGTTGAGGCTCAAAGCAAGATATACAACAGAGCAGTCAACGTGTTGATGTTCAAATCACGCTTGGGAATCTTTCCTCCATGCTCATGAAACAAAGGGCACAGTCGATGAGTATGATAGTCGCAATTGTTTGACACAAAGCAACGGCTAGCAGACCACACTCAACCATGCATACTCACCAACGTCAACACTCTATCATGGGTTTCAAGCCACTCCAACACCATTCACTACAGAGCCTCTCTGTCAAGACCTCTTATCCATTCTCATCTGCCCGGTGGACTCAGTTCCTGTGACGACAGCATACAAAGAACCAGCATAGTGATGCCACACCATAGTTTCCATCCCCTTCGTGGGCTTAGACACTATACTAGTGTTTATGTATATGTTTGCATTTATCTTGAGTGCAAATGCCTGCTTAGAGGCTCCACACATTTAGCTCATTGTATCTGGGTTTTTTCAATCTCATAGAACCTTCCGTCTTTTGAAGACATTAATAAGCTAGCTTTCTTTCCTTTTTAGGAGCATCCCTAGAGTACGTGGGATGCATGCCTATGTGACACATGGCAAAGTCAACTAAATTGAACCAATAACCTAGTTCCATGTGACGTGCAGTAGCAGTAAGAAAATTTGAAGGAAACTGGGAGCAAGGAAGCAAGGAGACTGAAAGTATATTGCAGAAGACAATTGAAGGATTACAAGCTCTTGGACGCAGACTCTGCCTTGGCCCTTACAATGAAGTTGGGATGGCTTCTTATAGGATAGAGCTGGGTGGCTATCTTGATCATACTTTCGGTGCACTACTGAGTGGAAGCTGTCCTCTGCAGAATCTTTGTACAGTAAAGTGACAGATATTTGACTGGACAGGTGAAGGTCTTACCCGGGACATCAAGCAATGTCTATTCACAAGAGAGCATGAGGAGTGGTGCGAGTTGAGTCAAAGCAGGCAAAAAGAGGGTGAACAAAGACAGAGGGTGGGCAAGATAGGTGCGGGTCTATATGCGCCCTCCCACAGTTTGTACAGGCAAATGCACGCTGCCATACATGTAGAGTGGCAATGGGGCGGGATTAGACTGTATAGGGTGAAGTGGAGTGAAAGAGGATGAAGGGAGGCAAGGAGGGACAGAAACAAGAGGCTAGTGGGAAGAAACAAGAATGGCAATAGGTAGGAGGGAGCAACAATAGGCCAAATGTGTCTTGTAACCTACGCGATTACAAGCAGTTATAAATGCAATTCGACACTCTAATACACATTCAATTCATCCTAAAGCCTACAAAAGTAGCTGATAATTCTATTACTCTATTTAGATTTTCAGTACTAGTACAGACCATTGGGATAATGGCACCAATGCACTCCAACTGTTGGTCCTCCCAAGGCATGCTTCATGGTTTGCACACCCCCTCAATACACTAGACTCAGACCCTATTGAGCCATTGGCAGCATCTTGTTACATATTTCCTCGAAGCAAATAATTGTGATCGCCCCTAATTAAGTTCCTTTGTTCAAGTCCTTCGGATATGGATCCTTGCGTAAAGCCTCTTTTTCCGTGTTCACTTCTGAAGATGAAGTTTGAATACTCCAAGTTCGCATACAATAAAATCATTCCAATAAACATAGACGATATCCACAAGGAACAATTTCTTGAAACCAACATCATTGTACTAACCTTAAACTGCACTAATGCATGACCATAGTGGGCACCAATAAAACATGAGACGACCGCCATGATTGAGCTGAAAAATCATTATACAAAATAAAACACATAAATATTTGTTCAAGAAGCCAGAATCCGTGCATCAAAATCCAATGTAGATTACATATCATACGACAAAGCAAACAACACAAAAAAGGGATTTGAGATTACTATCAATGACACCCTATATAGATTGCAACCCCAAAAATGTATTCTCATCTAGAAAGCAACACAAGAATAAAACTAAGAAAATAAATGTATTCCATGTGTGGCAAAGGGAAAGTCTGACTCAAGAAGACAAACACAACAATCGATGTTGCGAGAGACATGACTTTACAAAAGTGTTGCACACAACGAGGTATCTCTACTTCAACGTGTTTCAAATTTAAACAAATAACGACAGGTGTGATTTTATGGTGAGCTTTTTCAACCAAAACATTTCATATATAAGTATTTTTTACTAAAGCATGAAGGAGCATCATAAATGATGTTTTATGATTGCTCGATCGTTATTATCACAAATGAATCAGGATGCGGTTCTGATGAAAAGGCTTAATGATTCCAAAATGTGCGTGCATGTGTGTGTGTGTGTGTGTGTGTGAGAGAGAGAGAGAGAGAGAGAGAGAGAGAGAGAGAGAGAGAGAGAAAAGAGAGGTCGCTGAGCGCCCCGCCAAGTCCTTCACGCAAGGCCCCCCCCTCCGTCCGTACGCTCGTACGGTGGCTGTACGGTCTCCGTACAACCATACCAAGGCCTACGGCAAATTCGCCATCCCTGTGCAGACCTGAGTGCAGGCCTGCATGCCTTCTCCGCTCTCTGCTTCTTTTGTGTGCAAGTACGTCACCGTCAGTCTTTCCGTACCACTGCAGTCTTCAGCGTTCTGTCAACTTTTCCGTACAGCCCAGTCTTTTCCGTACTGTTTCTGCTGATTTCTCCGTACAGCCCGTTGGTGTTTGCCCTGCTCTTGCTCGCTTGTTTTAGCTGCTGCCAACCACTCCCTCTTGCCATCTGCTTTCTTCCCCATTATTGTGTATCACCCGTCCATAACTGTGCATAAACCCTGCTGCCCTTTCTTGCTTCATCAATTCTGCCCTGCTCACCTTCATGGAGGACCATATTAAAAGCTACTCTCGGAAGGACTTGTCCCGAGACCCTAAAAGACAGCAATTTGAATTCTCTACCTCAGCTTCTGAAGATGCTCACTATGTTTTCGATATGCTCAAGGATGAATTTCACCACAGCCGGAAGGAGTGGGCCAAACCTCCCCCGGCCCTTAAGTACAAGCTGAAGCTGCCCTCATTGGTTACTCCTCTCCGGAAGTTCTCTCAGCAAGCAGTTATCATTTTCTTCCCTGGAAAGTTACCATCTGCAAATGATGTGGCTCAGTGGGTTCAGGCTTTGTTGGGAGGTTGTTTTGTTGAAGGAGTATACTTTGCTTCTCGGGGTTTTTATGAAGTGCACTTTTTGGATGCCTCATATCGTCAGCAGATATTGGAGATGTCTCCTCTATTCTATGGCAGACAAATGGTGCATGTCATGCCATGGTCGCCAAATAAGGATTATCACGGTCTCATTCGACGTCACTGCCCTGTATGGGTTGAGGTAGTGGATTTTCCGGATTATATGAGGGCTGAGCTACCAAGTTTGGCAGCTACTTTGGGGCAAATTGTATGCCCACCCCGACCTTCGGGCAATCGAAATCGGTTTTGTGTTCTTTGGGATACAGATCACCCAACCCCCCCTTCTATTGCGGCAGAGGTGGAAGATGTTCCCTTGGGCGAAAAATATTTTGATTTAAAATGGGGAGTATTTACAGGTGCTTGTTTTACTTGTCATAAATTTGGCCATCTAGCTTCACAGTGTCCTGCAATATTGCATCAGCTCCCACCTACAGCTATTGCTCTAGAAAATACTACCTCTCCAACTTATGGTCCAGGGCCTAAGGCAACGCCTAGCAAGTTGGGTGATGTAGCATCTAAATTTGTTCTTCCCAAAGAAAGTGTGGTCCAGGTTTCAGCCAAGCAAAAGGATAAGGGAAAGGGCAAAATTTCAGAATCCAATGCCTCTCCTCAGGGTGCATGGCAGCAACCCAAAAAGGTATTTGCGCTTAAGCCACGACCGTTACAATCTCGGCATTGGGATGCCTCTACTTCCACCCGTGGTCAGACCTCTACCCCTGCTGATAGCATGACTTCTCAATTGTGGGTTGATGTGCTCAAGAAGGGCATTCTTGTATGTGACAATGATGCGGATAATAGAGCTACTGATCCAGGAGGCCAGGTGGACGTCGATGTCATGGCTGAGGCCTGACAGCTTATACCTTTACTATGTTTCTTGGCTCCACTGTACATATCTTCTATGTCTGCTTCAATTACTTGCATTACATACAATGTTCAAGGTCTTTGCAATGTTAATAAGTGGAGACTTTTTTGGCACTATGTACATAGAATGCACCCCGATGTAATTTCCTTACAGGAACATAACCAACACTTCTTGGCTGGCCAGCACGCCACTTTGCTGGTTATGACATTTTTTATGCTGGTACGATGCACTTTTCTGGGGTATGCATGCTGGTAAAACATGATATGCAGCCCACGGTTGCTTACAACGACCCCCAGGGTCGATGGATGGTAATCAGATGCATCTGTCATGCTGATCTTTATGAAATAGCATCGGTTTATGCCTCTCAAACTTCTGCGACAAGAGCTCGAATGTGGGACTCCCTCAAGCAATATCCATGGCTGTCTAATGCTTTTTTGTGTGGAGACTTTAATAACTCGCCTGCCATGCAAGACAACAACACTCATCGTTCTCACATGATCCCCACTGAGATTCGACATTGGGAGGATATGCTTTCTTTTTTGCATGCAGAAGATTTATGGCTCTCAACAAGGGATAGAGATATGGGTTATACATACCGTCACAATGCTTTTACTCATTATTGGGCTCGACTTGACAGATGGTATTTGTTGTAGGCTCAGCAGTACACTAGTTTCACGTGTGCATTATGGGTTGATCATTCCCTCTTGTTATCTGATCACTTTCCAGTATGCCTGACATTATCTATAGCACATTTGACAGATGATATGCCTTTTTTTGGTCGTCCCCTACTCCATGTTAATAGTGCTTATTTGCTTCATCAACAATTTCAGAACATGGTGAGAGTGGCTGTCAGCCCCCTCTTCTTACATGCTCAGGAGGACATGGATTTTGCCTGGATCAATGTTGCCCATCGCTTGCAGGCTGTTATTCAAGATTATGGACGGAGTCACATGGAAAACCTCAGACTTAAGCTCAAATGGGTGGGCTCAATCTCACAAGCAACAGATGGATGCAATCAGCTCTTATAGGCAGCTCACCTCTTCTGAACATGATTCTTGCGCTTATGCAGTTCATATCATCCATCAAAATGATATTCGTAAATTAAAGAAGTGGCAAATCCGAGCTCGCATGAAACCCCTTTTGGATAAGGGCTGCTCCTCCAAGGTCTTCTTTAAAAGCCTGCATGCGGATAGGCGAAAGGAGGATATTTGCAGGATCAGGCAGGATGATGGCACATGGACCACCTCCAAATCAGAACTGTAATCCCAATGTTCTAGTCATTTCCAGCATCTCTTTTCTCCTCAGCATGATTATTCGATGCAAGTGAATGCAGCTAGGTCTCAATTCCTTATGCATGTTCAATCTATATTGTCTCGGGAACAGGCTCATGCATTGGAGCAGCCATTTATGCTCAAGGAACTAGATGATGCTTTGAGTCATTTACGTAAAGGCAGCTCTTCTGGTTGGGATGGATTGACTGTTGAATTCTTCCGTGCATTTTGGGATGATCTCAAGCACACTCTTCTTCTTATGATCAATCATGCTTGGGCAGAACAATCTCTTCCCCCTTCTTGGAAACATGGGCTTGTCAAATTGATCCCCAAAAAAAGGTTGTGTGAGACAATGGCTGATTGCCCATATCTCTTATGCCAGTCATCTACAAACTCATTACCAAGATGATTGTCCTTAGGGTTCGATTTATCTTGCAAGCTGGACTTCATCCCAGGCAGTATGGGTTTGTTCCCAGAAGGCATATTACTGACAATATCTCCAATGCTTTGCTTGCAATTGAGTATGCCAAATATTCCAAACAAGATGTTCTCATTCTGCAAGTGGACATTGCGAAAGCATTTGATACTGTCCATTGGGATTTTATTTCTCAGACAATGCATGAATTGGGATTTGGCCCTCGGCTCGTTCATGTTATTTACTCGTTGTATTCTCATGCCACTGCACAGTGTCTGCTTGGTAGTGGGTTGTCAAGGACATGGACTATGACCCGTTCAGTGAGACAGGGATGCCCTCTTAGCTCCCTACTATATGCCATTGCTACTCATCCGTTATTGTTGCATATGGGCCATCTTGCAGATACAGGACAGCTTCATGGCTTGCAAATTCCAGGGGCACAGCCGTTTCTTGCACAGGCATATGCTGATGATTCATATTTCATGCCCAGGAATTCTCAAAGTGACCTCTCTCATTTGATGCATACTTTGAATGATTTTGGCATAGCTGCTGGACTGCATATCAACTTTCAGAAATCGACTCTTCTAGCATTGAAAGAAGCTGATTGGCATGCACTTCTCTGGCCAGGTCACATTATTTCTCCCCATACCATTGTGAGGCATTTAGGGTATCCCATTGGCTGGAATATTACCCCTCAACAACAGCTTAAATGGGTGCTTCAAAAGATTAACAAGAAGCTGGAATACTGGCACTTGTCAACTTGGCCTCTACATGTTTGACTTCGGATAGTCCAGTCTATCATTATGGCATATGTGCAATTTTACTTGCCTCTTCTTCACTGGTCTTTTAAGCATTTGGCTTCTTATATGTCCCAGGCTATGGAGATATTTTGGAAAAAGAAAATCTCACAAAAAGGCTTTGCGACTACTTCCCATGCAGTCTGTTTGTTCTCCTAAGACTCATGGCGGACTGAATATTCTCAATCTTCAGTTTCATATGTTGGCAAGAAAGAGCACTATGATTGCTGATTTCTTTAAGCAAAAACAGCCATGGGCTATTATGCTAGCAGCTCTGTGTGGAAACATGAAGTCTCATGCATATGGGCATTGGATTACAGATCACTAGGAAGCAGTCATGTCCACTTCCTGGCTGTCCTATTTCTACTGCTTTTATTCATGACTGGAAGAGAATCCTCTCTTATGCTAAATGGTCAGGTGCTTTCTCCCATCATGGTAACTCTCTTCGTATGGAAAGCATCCATTGGAGCAAGGTGTTTGAATCTCCTCTTGCTTTACAGTCACCAATTAAAGCATATAATCTTATGAAATTGGGCATAAGATTTGTCGGAGATGTGGTGGATCAACATGGTTATGTGCTCTCATTTCCACAAGCTTGCAGGACATTCCCCTTGGGTCTGCATCATAGGCCCATTTGGAGAATACTTACAACTATGTTGCAGCCATTTGTTCCTGTTCCTCCGCTGTTTGTTCAGGACAGATTACTGGACTGGAATCTGATTTCCTTGTCTCCTGCTACCTGTTCACTTTCACTGCATAATTTGACATCTTTGATGGTCTACAGATTTCTTCTTCCACCGCCATGGATTGATAAGCATGCCAACACTCTTTGGAATTTGGATAGGCCTTTATCTTGGTGGCAATCAAAACTCAGGAAAATTTGGAAAGCTAAATTGCCATTGAAACAGAGGCTCTTCCTTTGGAGATGTATAGTGGGAGCTTTTTCCATTGGGGTGAAATTGGAAGCACGCTGTATTGCTTCCTCTTCCTGCCCCCGTTGCTCTCATCACCATGAGACAGTTCCCCATTTGTTATGGTCTTGCCCGCACTCTCGAATACTGATCACTCATGTTTCTCATTTGCTACGGCTCCGGTTTCCCTCTATCAGATTCGGGAAACTCTTCTAGATGTTTGGATGCTTCTCACCTCAGATGTCTCCATTCCTTCTTTTCCTTCACTGGGCTCGCTTTTGGGTACTATGGACTATTTGGACACAGAGATTACATTTTAGGATGGGACAACAGTTTCCTCAGGCATATGCTTTCTTCAAAATGTCCCTCAAGCAATCTTTATATGATAGTTATGCTACGAGGGACTTGGATGCTACTAGCCTTGAAGTGTTTTCTCACTGTTTTTGAGTTCTTTCATTAGGCTCTCCTTTGGAGTCTAATGTCATGTACATTGATTTCATGCTAATTTTATAGTTACTGGTTTCACGAAAAAAAAAAAGGTGTGTGTAGACACAATTGAGAAGACAAGAATTAGATCTTTATGCCAACTCCGTGTGTGTGTGTGTGTGTGTGTGTGTGTGAGTGTGTGTGTGTGTTGGAAAGGTGGTGTGTGTGTGCGCGTGTGTGAGTGTAGGTGTGTGTGAGAGAGGAGCGACCTCTGCTGTTCAGCCTCGTCAAGGTCTCCGTACAGCCTCCCTTTCTGTCCGTACACATGTACGGCTGTCGTACAGTGTTTGTACGCCCGTACAAACAGATAGGCTAGGTCTGATGTACCTCCGCGCAGCTCTGAACGCAGTTCCGTACCTATCTGCATCGCCGTACAGTTTTTCAGGAAGACCACGTTCTGTACGTTTGTACAGCCCCGTCTGCATCTCCATATAGTCCCGTCTGCTATGTACTTCTCCGTACAGATTTCAAGAAGACCGTCTGCATCTCCGTACAGATTTCAGGAAGACCGTCTGCAGCTCCGTACAGTCCTGTGTACTTCTCCGTACAGTCCTGTGTCTTTTCCGTACAGTCCTGTGTTTTGCTTCTATACTTCTCCGTACAGTCCTGTGTCTTGCTTGTTGTCTCTATACTTCTCCGTATAGTCCTTCTTGTCTTGTCGTATTTCAATCATGGCTTCAGGTTTGGATGTTTGTACATATGCTCGAAAAGTAAGACCCGTAGATGCTAAGCGTCGCCCTTCAGAGCCTGCATCACAAGATGATGAACTTACTATGGAAGCTCAGTACGTGTTTGACACCCTTAAGCATCGATGACTTTCAGCAATCACGACAGGAATGGGGCAAACCAGTTCCAGAGGTCACGTACAAATTGAAATTGCCGTCCCTCGTGAATCCTCTCAGAAAATTATCTCAAACCGCGGTTATAATTTTCTTTCCACGAAGAATCCCAGCGGCCAGTGATGTCGCACAGTGGATTAAGTCCATCCTTGGAGGATGCTTTGTAGAGGGAGTGTATTTTGCATCCAGAGGCTTTTATGAGGTGCATTTATCAGATGCTTCTGCAAGTAGAGGCTACTTGAGTTCTCTCCCCTGTTTTACGGGAAGCAGATGGTACATGCTATGCCCTGGTCCCCAAACAAGGATTATCAAAGTCTTATACGACATCATTGTCCTGTATGGGTTGAGGTTGTTAACTTCCCGGACTATATGCGTGAAGAGTTGCCTGGCCTGGCTGCTTCTTTGGGACGGGTCATTTGTCCTCCACGCCCTATGGGAATCCGTAACAGGTTATGCATTCTCTGGGACACTGATACACCTACCCCTCCTTCTATTGCAGTGGAAGTTGAGGGAGTGCAATTGGGAAAAAAGTATTTTGAATTGAAATGGGGCGTGTTTGCAGGAGCTTGTTTTGCCTGCCACAAGTTTGAGCATCTAGCCTCTGAATGCCCAATGGTTCTGCATCAGCCCCCTCCCAATGCCTTGCCGCCCCAGACACGGGAAAAGAATGAGAATTTGCAAGCTGAGACGGCAAATAGAAATGGAGCAAAGAATGCCAAACCAATCAATCAGGTGCATTCACTTGCTGGAAAAGGAAAAGATAAAGAAAAAGAGAAGATGAAGGAATCTGCGGGAACTGATCAGGATGGTTTTCAATAACCTAAGAAGGTGGTTATATTGAAGCAACGCCCCTTTCAATCTCGTCAATGGGATGCTTCTTCTCCCTCACCAGGATAGGCTTCTACTTCAGCTCCTGTCCTTCAAAATTGGGTGGGGGTTTTGAAGAAGGGCATCTCCATATGTGATTCTGAAGAAGGGGAGAATGCTATGTCTTTCATGGATCATGAAGGAATGCAGCCCATGCAGGTAGAGGCTTTGCCTCTCTGACCTCTTGTTTTATTCTTATACTTTACTGTATATACCTCTTTCATGCATCAAACACTTAAGTGCTTTACATACAATGTACAGAGCCTCTGCAATGTCTCAAAGTGGAGGCTTTTATGGCATTATGTACTAAAATGCAGCCAAATATTGTTTGTTTGCAAGAGCATAATCAACACTCCAAGGTTGGTCATCATGATTATTTTGGCGGTTTTTATGATATATATTATGCTGGTACCACTACCTACTCAGGTGTATGCATACTGGTTAGACATGAGCTGGAGCCTCAGTTAGCCTTCAATGACAGTAGTGGCAGATGGATGGTCATACAATGTAATGTCAATGGTGATATTCTTGAGTTTGCATCAGTCTATGCCTCCCAGACCTCTGCCATGAGGGCTTCATAATGGGATTCTTTATGCAAACATATGACTAAATGGAGGAATGAGGTTAAATGGGGAAAAAGGACAGCACAACAATTGACTGAATTTTCTCAGTTAAGGCCTCTCTCTGATTCAGAAAATGATTCCCTTTCACATGCTCAAATTAAATTGACTGTTAATGATCAGAGGAAATTGCACAAATGGCAGATTAGAGCAAGAATGAAGCCCCTCATAGATAAGGGCTGCTCATCAAAAGCCTTTTTCCAGGGCCTGCATGCTACTCAAAAGAAAAACTCATGTCTAAGGGTAAGGAAGCAAGATGGCTCTTGGACGCACTCTTTCTCTGATCTCCAAGATGAATGCCAAAATTATTTCCAGAAATTGTTCTCTGCTCTTGGTTCCCCATCAAATCAAATGACTGATGCGAGGACTGAATTTCTCCAATATGTTTATGAAATAGTGGAAATGGATGATGCTCTTACCTTGGAGAGACCTTTTACTGACACAGAACTTGATAATGCATTGTTCCACCTCAGCAAATACAAGTCCCCTGGCTGGGATGGCCTTACGGTGGAATTTTATATTTCTTTTTGGGATGATTTGAAAGATGTCCTCTTGCAAATGATCAATGTTGCCTGGCAAGAAAATCAGTTGCCGCACTCTTGGAAGCATGGCATAGTCAAACTTGTGCCCAAAAAACATCTGTGTGACCATATGTTAGATTGGAGGCCTATTACTTTGATGCCTGTAGTTTACAAACTCATTACCAAAATGATTGTCCATAGGCTTCACAGGATACTGGATGCGGGACTTCATCCTCATCAGTATGGATTTGTACCGCGAAGACAAATCCATGACAATATTTCCAATGCCTTGACTGCAATTGAATATGCTAAGTATTCGCATCAAGATGTCCTTATATTGCAGGTGGATATTGCTAAGGCATTTGATACTGTTCAATGGGATTTTATCTCTCAAATCATAGCTTTGGTCCCAAGATAGCAAATGCAGTTTACTGGCTTTATTCTGACTCTACTTCTCAGTGCATTCTTGGGAGTCATCTGTCTCAGTCATGGACATTAGGTCGATCAGTTAGACAGGGCTGCCCTCTTAGTGCTCTCTTCTATGCCATTGCGACCCATCCCCTTTTGATGTATCTAGATCATCTTACAAACACAGGACAGATGATTGGTCTTAAAATCCCTGGGGCTGCATCTTTTTTGGCACAAGCATATGCTGATGATTCCTTCTTTATGCCACAGAATTCTCCCCGGGAGGTTCACATGCTTATGACCACTCTTTCATTGTATGGTTTGGCAGTGGGATTGCATGATGTCAATTTTGACAAATCTAATTACTTCCCCTGAAACAATGTGATTGGCATTCTATTCTTTGGCCAGGTCAGGTGGTGCATTCCAAAGATGTAGTCAGGCATTTGGGATATCCCATAGGATGACATATCACCACGAAGCAGCAGCTAAAATGGATCTTCCAAAGACTTCAACATAAACTGGAATACTGGAAGATTTCTACTTGGCCTCTTCATGTCAGGCTCAGAATAGTGCAGTCCATTGTAATGTCCTATGTCCAGTTCTTTTTGCCTTTGCTGCATTGGTCCTCCAGGTATATTTCAGCCTTTATGTCTCAAGCTATAGAGATGTTATGGAGGACAAAAACTACTGTGAGAGCATTGAGACTGATGAAGATGGAAATGGTGTGCTCTCCTAGGATGCATGGTGGACTTAATGTCCTCAATATAAGATATCATGTGCTTGCAAGGAAGGCGACTATGCTGCATACTTTTTTCCGCCAACAGCAGCCATGGACTTGTATGCTAGCATCCATGTGTGTCAACATGAGGACTTGTGCTTATGGTCATTGGACTACTGATCATTGGGAGGTTGTCATTGGCAGATTTGTAGGAAAGATACTAGCTGTCCTTTCTCTACTGCTCTGATACTTGACTGGAAACAAGTACTTTCTAAGGTCAAATGGGCTCCTGATAATTACTCAGGAACAAACTCAATGAGGAAAGAAAGTATTCATTGGAGTGCCATCTTTGACATTCCGCTCGCTCTACAAGAACCTGTTCGGGCATACAATCTCATGAAATTGGGAATTAGATACATACATGATGTGGTAGATGATAAGGGATATGTCTTATCTTTTCCTCAGGCCACTGCTTCCGATGCATTGGGAATGCATCATAGGTCTATATGGAAGAAAATTGCTGATTTATTACATCCTTTTCTACCTGTTCCTCCTGTGGCTGACACAGACAGGCTTACGGATTGGCAATTGCAACCCTCTGCTACATGCACTCCTCCTGTTCCTCTTCCTGCCTTAACCTCCATCAAAGCCTATAGGCTTCTTCAGCCTGCTCCATGGATTCCGCAATATGCTAATTCTCTGTGGCATATAAGGAAGCCCCTCTCATGGTGGCGGAAGAATCTCAGGATGTTATGGAAGTGTAAAATGCCATTGAAACAAAGACTTTTTCTTTGGAGATGTATGACAGGTACATTGTCAGTGGGGGTCACACTTGCTAAACGTCGCATTGCACCATCCACATGTTTAAGATGTCAGGCTCCTTCAGAGACTGTTATTCATTTGCTTTGGCACTACCCGTGTACTAAGATCCTCCTCAAGAGAATTTCAGATTATCTTCGGATCCGTTTCCTGAGTCACAGATTTGGAAAACATTTCTGGCTCTTTGACAGATTTATGAAGTCTTTGTCTCAATACTCACAATTTCTCTTGGGTGCGATATTGGGCTCTTTGGACAATCTGGAGTGAGCATAATTTGGCATACTTGGGTTGGCAGATTCACAAGTCATATGAATCTTTCCGAGGTTCATTGCGGCAATCCTTATATGATGCCTGCCATGAGGGTGATATGGATGCTTCTCGCATAGAGATTTTCTTTTTATGTTTCTGATCTTTGGGATACTCTCCATTTCAGAGACTTCCCATCATGTAAATTTATGATCATATAAATATATGCACTGGATATTACAAAAAAAAAAAAAAAAGTGTGTGTGTTGGTGGTGTGTGTGGTGAGGAGAGTGTGTAGGTGGGAGTGGTGAAGGAGAGGAGAGAACTGTCATTCAGCCCCCCCCCCCCACCTTCCTGTTGGCCGCCCTTCAGCCCGTGCCGTCTCCGTACACCCTGTACGGAATCCATACAGGACCCGTTTGCTGTACATACACTGTCTGACAGCTTTCCGTACCCTGCATGCTGCTGTTTTCTGCTGTCTGGCCCCATCCGTACAGGTCTACGGTGCTGCTTGCCTCCATGACTCTGCTGTCCTCTCCTTTCCCTACAGCTTCTGTTTTCTTTCCGTACAGCTCCCCTATGTTCTGTCAGCCTTTTCTGTCTTTTCTTTTCCATACAGCTTCTGTACTGCCAGCGTCCCTTGTTATTTCCGTACAGCTTCTACCCTTTTTGGCTGCTGTCAATCCTTTCCGTACAGTTTTCTTTCTTGCTTTCTCCTTCAGCTTCAGCTCTCTTTCCTGCTCTTTTCCTTAGTTTCTTGCTCTATAATCCACAGCCTCCCTTTTAGTTCTGGGTTCCCTCTTCTACAGCTCCCTTTCAAGCTTCCTCTTTCTTGGGTTCTTTTTTCCCTCACCTTCAAATGGCAGATTGTCCTTATGAAAAGACTTTTCAGAAAGAGAGATCAGTGCAACACAAAAAACAAAAGCAGGTTATGGGTCAGGATGACCCCCTTCATGACTCTGCAGAGGCTCAGCTTGTCTATGAGGTGATGCATGAGGGTTTCGAAGACACTCGCCAAGCATGCCATTATTATCTTTTTTCCAAGACGTATGCCTACTGCTGCGGATGTTGGTAATTGGTTGACTAGAACCCTGGGTGGCTGCTATGTCAAAAAAGTTCATTATGCAGCAAGGGGCTTTTTTGAAGTGATCATGGCAGATGCAGAGCATAGACAGATTTAATTGGAGCACTCTCCTCTTTTCTATGGGCAGCAGATGGTTCATGTGTTGCCTTGGTCACCTACCAGAGATTATCAGGCATTGGTCAGACACAGATGCCTTGTCTGGGTGTAAGTGGTGGATTTCCCTCAATGTCTGGCTTCTCTTTTACCAAAAATTGCAGCCTCTCTTGGCAAAGTGGTTTGCCCACCACGGCCTAATGGCAATTCAAATAGATTTTGCATTTTGTGGGATACAGACAATCCAACCCCATGCTCTTATTCAGTCACAGTGAATGATGTTTTGATGGGCAGTGCCTTTTATAAATTGAAATGGGGTCTCTTTGCAAGTGCTTGCTTTGAATGCAAGAAGTTCGGGCATATGGCTTCACAATGCCCTTCACGTGCTCCCAAAATGCCATTGCAGGCTGAACTATCACCACCTCCGAGCAAGAATTTTAATGCCCCCTCTCTGATGAAGCCTAAGGGGGTAAAACAGTTTTTTGATGTCTAGGACAAAGGAAAAGCACCGGTTGCTTCGAATGGTAATATTCCACTTTCTATCCCTTCCGCCTCTCATCCTCAAGCGAAGGAAAAAAATTTGAAAGATGCTTGGCAAACCCCAAGAAAAGTCGTCTTACCTAGGAGACCTTTGCCCTCCCGGACTTGGAATGGTGCCTCCTCTCAGGGCAAAACACCAGTTGAAAACTCTGGCTTTGGTCTGACTTGGGCTGCGGTGACTGCAAATCATACCCTCTTTCCAGAAGAGGAAGATGCTTCCTCATTGTCTTCTCCTCAAGCTGACTTTTCTTCTCAGGGCCGAGGCTTGGACACTGAGGTGGAAATGCAGACATAGAAGGCTTTTTTACTGTTGTACATACCTGTCCTATATCTGTAAATATGCTTGATCATCTCAAATGTGTCACTTTGAATATACAGGGATTGTGTGATGGTCGAAAATGAAAATTGGTCTGGCTGTATATACGCCAATTGTAGCCTGATATAGTGGCTTTACAAGAGCATAATCAGCATATGTATGTTGGTAAATCTGGACATTTTGCTGGTTATGACATTTTCTATGCTGAAGAGCACTCTTTCGGTAGCCTTTTTTGTTAAGCATGATCTTCAACCTATTGTGGCTTTCAATGATCACCATGGTCGATGGATGATCATACAATGCCTTGTTCAAGGCGACATCTTTGAATTTGCATCAATATATGCTCCTCAATCTTCTGGGAATCGAGCTTTGATTTGGAATGCTATGCATAAATATCCCTGGCGGAATTATGCTTTTATCTGTGGTGATTTCAATAATGCCCCTCAACTGGGAGATAATACCTCGGGCCACACTCACATGTTGGCTTCTAAAAAGCAGGCATGGTCTGATTTTTTGCTTCAGTTGTCTCTGGTTGATCTCTGGAGGGAATTGTAGCCCATGCTTACGGGCTCAATCTTCATATCAGGCACACTTGGACAGATGGTATCGGGTTGATCCGCAGCATTCTTATGCCTTCACTTGTTAGCTTTGGATTGACCATGCCTTCACATATTCTGATCATACTCCTCTTTGGCTGAGGCTCTCTTTGCATGACTTTCCAGATGATCGATTGGCTTGCAGACGCCTTTTGCTGATAAATAATGCTTATCTTGACCATGCTGATTTTAAAGCCATGGTTCTGATGCCATTCAGCCTCTTTCTAATCAGATGCACATTGATTTGGATTATGCATGGCAGGCTTGTGGAAAAAAGGACTTGTCAAGCTCCTTCCAAAAAAGCAGCTATGTGATTCGCTCACTGATTGGAGACCAATAACGCTCATGCCAGTCATTTACAAGATCATAGCCAAAATGGTTGTTGATCGTATTAAAGGATGGGTTGCATCCTTTGCAATATGGCTTCGTTCCCCGTACACATATCACAGATAATATTGCCAATGCTTATATTGGCATTGAATATGCCAAATACATGCAACAGGATGTTCTGCACTTACACGTGGATATTGCAAAAGCCTTTGATACAGTTCAATGGAAATTCATCTCGCACACAATGCGAGCTTTGGGGTTTGGAACAAAAATGCAATAGATTATTTATTGGCTTTACAGGGACAGCAATGCAGCCTGCATTCTTTCTAGAGATCTCTCTGATGAGTGGACTCTTCGTTGTTCAGTCCATCAGGGATGTTCCCTTGGTGCTTTATTGTATGCCATTGCTACCCATCCTATGCTGCAATATATTGATCATCTCGTGGCTACATGCTCCCTTCATGATTTGGAATTGGATGAAAATCGCAGCATGGTTGCTCAAGCCTATGCTGATGATTCTTTATTTACCCCGAAGAATATGCAGAATGATCTTTCTGCTTTGATGCAGGCTCTCTCTATTTATGGTTTAGCAGCTGTTCTTCATGTAAATTTTCAAAAGTCTAAGCTGCTCCCATTGCATTCTAAAGACTGGGATAGTCTTTTGTGGCCCGAGGAAATCATTCCACCCACTCAAATTGTTCGTCATCTTGGTTACCCTTTGGGGTGGGGTCTCACTCGTCGTCAACAGACTGATTGGGTGATGGTCAAGCTTCGGAAAAAGCTAGAGTATTGGAAATTGGCAACCTGGCCTTTGCATGTTCGGCTTCGGATTGTGCAATCCATCCTTGTGGCTTATATTCAATTTTATTTGCCAGTGATCCTGTTCAACAAGGCAGATCTTGCTTCTTTCATGTTTGCCACATGGAAATCTTCTGGCGTTCCAAACATGGCAGAAAGAGTCTCAGGATGCTTTTAATGCATCAACTTTGTTCTCTTAAGATGCATGGTGGTTTGAACATCACGAATATCCAGGTGCACATCCTTGCTCACTTGGGAAAACCTATGTCATTTCCCTAGTCTAGAGTGTCCTCATCACTAATCCAAAAGCCATTGGATTTGTTCCAATTAATGTGTGCATAGCATCAATCTCGAGCGGTGTCATAGAAAACTCTGCTTGTATGATCTAGCGAGGGATTGAGGGCTTGCTCCGAATCATCCTGGATCCCAACGTCACCTATAGTCTCTCAAAGTGTCGCCACCTCAGTCACTGTCAGATCACATACCGAGAAGGGTGCTGCATACATGGTTATAGGCCTCACTAATGTATCAAACAGCCATCGCTTCATTAGGGAGTCTTGAAAATGCACCTAAAAACGTTCTCTCTCTAGTCCAGCCAGAGTTCCTTGCCCTCGTGTACGGCATCGTCATGCCCTGACTGCATGGGTCATCATAAAGACTAGCCTTGTAAAGACTACCCCTAGATAAGTGTAAGACTCTACGATCTCCGCTGGCTCTGCTATGTAGGTGAAGCTATGTCGATGAAGTGCTGGCCAGGAGGTGCTGAAGATCATAACCATGGTTTTACCAAGGTTAACCATCAAATCCCTCTCTTTACAGAACACCCCCAGGGCATCCAGGTGTTTCTGTAACTCCTCTACTGAGGAGGAAAGGAGGACTACGTCATCTACGTACAATAGTATATGTATCATCAGATCGGCAAGCCGTGATCCTTCGCTGGGAGGCGGTCAATGAATGTCGTGATCTCATCAATATATAGCCCAAACAAAGTTGGTTAGAGGGGGCATCCTTGCTTTACCCCTATCGTACTCTCGACCCAGTCTGACAGGCCCTTTGATTGACTCATATAGACTCATCACCCCCCAAAACATAACAGCTAGGATCTGCATGTCCTGTAGTTGTCTAGTCATATGAGCTTGTGGGATGGTATTGAAGGCCTTCCAAAAGTTTAAAACAAGCGTAGACTTTCTGGGACTGCGATCGTGCCTCCTCAATGACTACCAGTAGAGTGAAGATATGATCCACAGTGGAGTGTTGTCTCGTAAAGCCAGCTTGCCTTTATACTCAATGCCCATGCATCTCTATGTAGGAGCTGATCTCTCTCTCTCTCTCTCTCTCTCTCTCTCTCTCTCTCTCTCTCTCTAGTGTACCAACCCGTAGATTTTGGCCAACGTGTGATCAATCATTAGAGTGCAGTGTCCATGAGATCTCCCGCTTTGTGTATCGGTAAAATGGTAGTGGTATTCCAAGCAGAAGGAAAACCGTGACATACCACATGATTGAACATCTGTGCTAAGATCAGGGCCAACACCTCCTATCCATGTGCGAAGTGCTTATTCCATAGGCCCTCATGGTCCTAGGCTCTCCGATTGTGGAGCCGACATAATGCAGCTCTCACGTTTTGTGGGGTGAATAGGATGCGAGTGGTGGCCGCAGGTGTCTTCCCCTCAAATAAGAGCCCCCATACAAAAGTGGGGTCACCTCCACGAAACCATCCGATCACGCCATTCATCCTATGTGAGAGGAAAGCTTGCCTCTTAAGTCGCGTCAGGCATCGCGAAAGCCGCTGTGCCTCAGACCCCTCGTCAAGTGTGCCAAGGCCTACTCCCATATGAGGTAGGATCTCATCTCCGTATCTCATAGTCATACCAAGGATTATGTGGCATTTTTCTAGCTGGGGAGCGAGCTGTAGATCTAGTCGTTGGGAATGATCTGGCAGCAGCATCATGGACCACTAATACCAGTGCATCTGAGGCAAGGACATGGCAATGGCACAAGGCAAAGGGGGGGGGGGGAGCGGGGGGGGGGGGGGGTGGATCATCAAACCAATCAAGCCACAAACACCCCCCTCAGCAAGGGTCACATAGCAGCAAAGGGAAAGGGCCTATACGAGCAACACATAATCACACTTCGGTACGGATGTAGAAGTAGTGTCTACAGATGTTGGATAATTGAAAGAGTAATTCTGTGAGAAAGCTCTCCTATTTTGGAGCAACATATACATGGTCCTAGGCTGAATATACCCTTCCAAATCTATGTCTTTGCTTTGAGGTACACTCGCGAACATATCATCTTGATCAAAGCAACGTCTTAAACTCGGCGTGATTATCCTTGCTTCTTCATCAATACCAAGCTTTCCAAAAAAAACATTACTGATACATTTAGAAAGTGTCCAGTCTAGTTTGACTACACTAACATATATGCATGACAAGCTGAGTGAAATTATTGAATCATAAGTCTTAATATCTATTGAACTTACCGATCGGGGGTCATCATCCTCATTGAGATATTTTCCTCCATCTTCAGCTAAAATTGCACGCTTTTGAAATGCTGAACGCTGTACTACCACAAAATAAAGCAGGTTAAAGGCTGAGGTTTGCATCATCCCTCAAGGGGGTCGCTATCCCATGGGGCAGGTAGCTCATATAAACTGCATCAAGAGCATGATCGAAATGCACTCGAACCTGGGTGGGAGCAGGTGGATCTCGTACTATATCTAGCAATGTACTCTTGATGCTAAATGACAGGTATGAGTGATCGGCGCAAAGAGGGGGCGGCGAGAGTCTATGAACTCCTGCATTTGTGTCACAAAGCCATCAATTAGTCCACAGTGCTGCTGCCCCCTCGGTGTGGGAACATAAGTCCTCCAGACCTCAGCCATCACTGGAGACCATCATATATGATCAGGTCATGTATCGCTCCCATATCCAATTAATGTCTCCCCATACTCTGTCACATGTGATGCACCCTCTGAGTGTCTCTCTATACCGAGCTCTATTGGGTCTAACTCTAGCACTCGGATGGGCTACCAAAAAACTGTCTTCATAGATTGTCTCATAGGGGCTATGACCATTTGTCGTGACCTCACGTGCATAAGATGATGTGCCTCGGGGGAAATAGCACACTGCAATAAAGAGCGGTGGTGTGTCAGGTCGCTGAAATCGTACCCACATGTGTGGCGTGTGCTCCTCCTTCCATATCATAGCTATATGTGGCCTCAAATGCGATCTAAACAAGATTGCTACCCCTCCAGAGCCTCGTATCTCTTGTCTACATACAATAGGATGGATATGACAGATTGTGCGACAGTTGATCCTCTACCTCCTGAAGTATCCACAAAAGAGGCAAGCTCATCAACGTAGAGGCCCAAGAGGTTGGGAGAGAGAGTACACCCTAGGTTAACCCCAATGGCACTGCTCATTTGCTCTAATAACCCATGTGTGGTGCACACTCTGCCTATAACTATCACATATAGAGCCATGATTACCCATATAACATCATTTGCAATGTCCAAGGCTCAAAGTCTTGCAATGAGGCAAGCCCATGGTACAGAGTCAAAGGCCTTCTGAAAGTCCACAAAGCAACAATATACTCTCTCGTTTTGGATACATGCCTCCTCTATGGCTCTAAAGGCAAAGATGTGATCCAATACGGATCTATCTCATCTAAAACCTGCCTATTGCATGCATGTGCTCTCATAATACTCATCACTGAAGTGTATCTCCGTAAAACTTGGCCATCAAATGGCAAATCATAATAGTATGTAGTTACTTCTTGCATCAACGGATTCCCTACCTTGTGAATGGGTATGATGGTGTTTGTGGTCCAGGAGGTCAGAAAGCCACTGTAGAAGACTTCGTTAAACAGTTTAGCTAGGATCTGCCCCACCGTGTGTTACTAGTTTTGTAGCCCCTCCTAATCCTCCGCTTTGCCATCTTTATGGCCTCTTGAAATGTGTCGTGGCGAACAGTGTGGAGTTAGAATGAGGGACGTTCTCTAAGTTGGATATGGGTTGGTTAGGGACATCATAGAGTGTCTTTGCACAAGCTTTCCGAGATGAGGGTCCTTCATATAACACGGTGACGACCTTTCTAGAAGCTTCATCCAAAATCCTTTGGAATTATCACTATACAAGATACTTAAGAGGTCTTGTTCATGATGGGCTAGAAACTCTTGATTCTTTTGTCACACCAAACATTGACACTCTTTCCTGGTTTGTTCTTCATCTAGGTGTCCTTGTTCGGTTTCGAAGTGCCTAAGTGGTTTGAACTTTGCACTCGTCATTATACCAACTATTTTGAAGTATGGGCACGTTGGGTGGCTTTCATGTGTTTTTTATCGTACAAGGGAAACAATATTGTGCGGCGATGTGGATCAAATTGGTGAGGAAGAGAGCTTTTGCATCTATGCAAGGTTGTGAATCTATGTGCTCTACAGAGTGGCGATGCAGCTTGAATATACGTGGTCTAGGGAGTGGTCGAACTCATATTGGTAGTATGTGGATGACGTGGTCCTTGTGAATCTTGGATGTGTTGGTGAAGTGTTAGATCGAAAGATAGATAGGAATGGTCTGCTCCTGGCATGAGGGGGTAAACTCTGAAGTGAAGGCCTACATCGTATTCCTCTAGATTGTCACCACCACCTTTTGGGCAACATGTGTCTCTCTCTAATCTAGACCTTCTCTGTAACCCCTTGTAGATGAACATCCATCAGGGTACATGAGCCAAGTAACTATCTCCCATAGTGCGTGACAGTGGAACCAGTGTGTATATCCTTTGATTTGCGACTACATTCTCCCTGTGTAGATGGAAGTATGATGGCATGTTTCTGGGAATCTAAGATCTCTACCTACATATCCCTCATCTTGCCATTGAAGTCCTCTATGAGTAGGACCTCCCCCACTTGTACACATCTTTGACTGTCCTCATAAAGTGCTTGAAAAGGTGAGATTTGTCCTCCCTTACAGGCAATCCTAGCATAATCAAATGTCTGTGGTGGAAAGTAGCATGTTGCAATGTATACATTTGATGTGTCATGCATGCCGCACCATGCACTACATCCGACAGTTTGCCACTTTGTTTCCAAGGCCATATCGCCCATTTGCAAGCCTTGCTTGTGTATCCAGTCCAGAATCTTAGGACTATATGCGCCCCAACTTGTCGCTCTCGTTTCGAGGCCACATTGCCCACCTGCGATCCTTGTTTGTGCGTTCAGTCAAGAATCGCAGAGCCAGGTCGCCCACTGATGAGCTTTACTTATGTGTCTAGTACGGAATCTTGGACCCACATGTGCACTCTACTGCTACTCAGGTTCTAGGGCTACATCACCCACGTGCATCTTGCTTTATGTTTGCTCTAGAATCTTGGAACGGTATGCACGCTAACCTATGTGCCGTATTGGCCTCTGCTGTGATGTTGGCTCAATCGTGACCTTCAACATGGGCCTATTCAGCCCATTGGCTCATGCTCACTGGCCTGAAACCACATGCAAGTTATGCCACGTGCTTTTGTGGCACCTCTCTTTGCCCGCATCCTGTGCTCTTGTGTACCGCCCAAGGCCAATGCCATGTAGGGGGGCTCTTGAGGCTTCATCCTAGGCTACAACTGCCTTTGCATGGCCACTATGCCTCCACCCACCACATGGGCATGGTGGCCTCTACCACATCGCTCTTACACTAGCCGCTACTTGTGGGTGCATCCAAGCCAATCAAGTCCTCTGGTTCATCCAATTGAGACTACCAAGCCTGACAACGGGATATCTATTGTAGGGCCCTAATGAATCAAGGTTTGTGCATGCTAAAGAGAGCACAACCGCTCTATATAAGGCCTCATGTAGAAAAAATCTTTAATCTCAACCAAATCAAGAGTGAATGGATGGTAGCTTTGAAGGGAGATGAAATTATATGTCTGTTCAAAGTCGTGGCTCTCAAGAAGTGTAGTTTGGGAAATTTCAAAGGAGAAATATACTAGATTTGAAAGATCGTGTCACCTAGTATACCGAAAACAATGCTGGATTATCAATTCTCCAACAAATGCAATAAGAAAAGACATATCTATGCAGCTGCCGATTCCTCTCCTTTCATGCACAAGCATGCATATCTAGAGTGACAATCTTTCTTTGACACTATGTAGGAGATTGCAAGAGAGCGGATAGAGTGAGTAAGCACAAGGCAAAACACACTAGAAGAATAAGTTGTACATACATTCCATTCCATAAGCGTTGGTATAAATACAATCAATAGGCAGTATTACCAAGTAATGATAATCATCTGACTATTTATACATCTAGTAATGATAATCATCTGACTATTTACCCTAACACATCTAGTAATGAATAGACACCCCAAGACTTAACCAATGGACCATATCTTTTTAGAAATGCATTCATTACGTGTATCAATTGTATATACAAAGCTGTGACAAGGCCATCAACTTGATGATGCAGCTTACCTTAGGAGGCCTTCTGGATCAAATGGTGCAAAGCACCAACTTGGAGCATCAGATGGAGGTGGTCCATAATCTGGAGACCATGTGCTGCATTGCTACACAACAATGACATCAAGGTAAATTTGAATTCCCAAGGTATGATAAAATACAAAATAATTTGTTTGCCTCTGTGTGTGTGTGTGTCTCTCTCTCTCTCTCTCTCTCTCTCTCTCTGTGGATGTCACATTTGGAGGAGAGCCCCTGAAAACAGTCAACTCATATAAATACTTAGGACTGCATTTCATGGACAGCTACAAATGGAATGGCATGGAAAGAAGGATTTTGGGAGGTCTGAAAGCTCTTTAGCTTCCAAAATAAAAGCAGGAAGGCGCATCTGTGGAATTGGGAAATGAGAAAGTTTCTATACACCATGCTTGTGCATATGGTAATCCTCTACGGATGCCTTGCCTCAATTGGATGATACTGGAATGATACCTCTATCCTACTGATTGAAACGGGAATGATACCTCTAAAGGGGGAAGCGCTGTGTCAATTCATTGCTTACCTCAACAAAGTTGAGAAGATGGATGCCAGTAGGATACCACACAATAAGATCTTAGAAATCTACGGGAGCAGCCAGCCAAAAAGCTAGGAAGCTACCTAAAAGAGATTTTAGAACATCGCAATAAGATTCTAGGTCTAGCACACAAGGTAGCCCAACAAGTACTCGATACATGACAAGTTTGTAAAGTTTTCTCACTGAATGTAAGGGGTCACTAGTGAATGTAAGGGGTCACTAGTGATCACCAGTCCCATAGATCCTGAAGGGTCTCCCACAGACTTTAATACAATCATATCATATCATCTCTCTCTCTCTCTCTCTCTCTCTCTCTCTCTAATTTGCGGAGTGTCGAAGACTCAGAGCACTGCAACAAGCCAGTTTCAGGCAGGATCATGGGACCATGGACCACATTCTCGCGCTCACATGTATCATCGAGGAGGTGAGGGCACGGAAGCAGAGGGTTTACTGTTGCTTTGTGGATTTCCGCGAGGCATTTGACACTGTTCCGAGAGCCCACCTCATACGACGCCTACAGGATCTGGGTTACGACTAGGAGATCATTTGGGCTGTCATGACACTTTATGAGCGAGTTTCAGGCAGAGTCCGAGCAAGATCTGGATGGACAGACAAGATCATGAGCACTATCGGGGTCAAACAAGGGTGCCCATTATCACCTACCTTGTTTGGCCTCTACATCGACGAGCTCGAGATAGTGATGCGGGCACAAGGTGGGGTAGGCTACTCTCTCGCGGGCACGCTGATCCAGATATTACTTTATGCAGATGACGTGGCTCTCTTGTCTTCCTCAAGAGAGGGGCTCCAAAGGCACCTGGATGCACCACGCCTTTATACACTTCACGTATATTGATGTCATACCCTTACTAGAAGTCTGATCACTTGCTCACTTCACAAGGCTGCCCTTCATGCCTTCCCTCACACTACTCGCTCCACTCGCCCACCACCACTTAGGACTGTCCCCTGTAACAGTTGGTATGATGATGAGTGTAAGGCTCTACGCCGTCAACTCAGATTCAAAACCAAACACAACCTTCCTAACGAACTTGAAACGATACGTGAGTATTGTCGATTGGTTCGTAGGAAGAAACATGATTTTATCCGCTGAAACGAGGAGAATTTACTGAACACCTTGTTTAGCAACAACTCCAAGAGCGACGGTCCCCTTCACCCCTCACTGACACTAAAATCTGGTATGATTATGCATGCACACTATACGACATCCCAAATCAGCCAGCTCCTGACCTCTCACATACACCTCGTCCCACTTCCTGTACACTCTTCACTAAAGGGGCTGTTAAGGATGTTGTGATGAAAGTTCATAATGGCCAAGTGAAAGATCATGAGGGTCCATGAGTTCATTGCATATGGGACTAATATCCTAGCCCTGATCCTAGCAAAGCTCTTTAATGACGTCGTTTTGTCTTGGCTTCCCACGCACCTGGACATTAATACTATCTCGCCCATCCACAAGGCAGGGGATCCCATGAGCCCGAGGAACTACAGGACCATCATGATTGGGCTCCAATATTTATGCATCAGTGCTTGATACCGAGGTCAGTCGATTTGCATAGATGCAAGGAATTAGAGCATATGGACAGGCCGCGAATTCCGACATGATTATGGGACCATGGATCACATTCTCACACTCAGATGTATTATTAAGGAGGCAAGGGCAAGGAAGCAGAGGGTTTATTCTTGCTTTGTGGACTTCCGCAAAGCCTTTGATACACTTTCGAGAGCCCGCCTCATCAGGCGCTTGTAGGATTTGGGTTATGATCAGGAGATTATTTGGGTTGTCATGGCACTTTACGAGAGAGTATCAGGCAGAGTTTGGACAGGGTCTGGATGGACAGATGAGATTTCGAGTACTATTAGGGTCAAACAAAAGTGTCCTCTTTCACCAACCTTGTTTGGCATCTACATTGATGAGCTAGAGACAGTTATGCATACACTAGGGGGGGCTGGTTAATCTCTTCTTGGCCTTAGACATGTGCTAAAGTCTTTTTGTGAGTCGCATGACTTGAAGGTCAACCTTGGCAAAACCAAGGGTATGATCTTCAATACATCTCAGGTCGCTATGCATCGGACCTACCTATATCGAGTCAGGGCATATGGGGATCGCACCTCGGGACATAGCAGACTACCGTGGCTAGCATTGTCCTCTTCTATGGCTCTATCAGACGCAGGTGACCAAAGGTTCTAGTTCGCATACACACTGAGGTAGTTTTAGCAATTGGGACTGCCCATGGACAGACTTCCCCCCTTTTAGTACAACATTGATGCACCGTTCTTCCCACTATGGTATCACGAGGTCAACCAAGTCATACGTGAGGATTTCTACAGCTACACACATTCCGGACCTGGTTGGAACTAAGTCAGCTCCCAGTGAAGCTCCGCTTCTACAGAGATCATTGTCTACGTATCTCAAATTAGGGGTTTATTGACTCACCGGATATACGTGGATTTTACCCCATTCACTCAGGATCTCTATTGGGTAGTTTTGGGTCTCTTCACATAGACTCCGTATTGAGAGTGGTCGAGCAAAAGGTTTACTCGGGGAGAGAGGTATATGCACATTATGTAGTCTAGAGGAGACTGAGTCTGAGGAGCATTTCATTTTCAGATGCCCAGTTTACTATGAGATCCGCGGGTGCTCCTACTGTCTATTCAGAGATAACTACGGATTGTTATCCCGGTTCCTCTCCTTTCCAGATCTGCTTGGCCGTATTCATCCATGAGGCAGTTAGACGGCGTAAGCGCCTACTTCGATCATAGAGACATAAGGAGCATACCCTGGTAGACTCTTCTCAGAGTATGATTACGAAGTTCTTCTAGTCGGACCATATAGGCTCCGACTCCACAGGCCCTAGATGCTATTGATATCCAGATCTAGTGACACGACAGAGGGTTGACACACAGATTATGCTTGGGGACATTCCCTCCTTGTTCAAAGTGGGAGTGCGACCGACAGGGGTCACGATCGCCCTTGTCAGACATAGAGCTATGACCAGGACGCAGTGCAAGACTACGCCCACAGGCAACTGACAACATTCTATCTCTAGTTTTATGCTCTCGCTCCCCCACCCTTTATGGGGGGAGATAGAGTGGACGACAATTGTGACATTGGAACATACTTCACTTTGTATTCAGATGACTGACTATCTGATGATGACTATGATGATAGTGACAATGGAGAAACCTATTAGTATGATATGACTGTAAAATTTATCCTTTGTTTTTCCGTATGGATGTTGATGCTCGTTAGTAGCTCCACCCTTTCAGCTTGCTTGTATCAAGTTTCTAACAGTCTCAAAGACCCATTGGTCTTCTAAAGTATTTAATAAACTTTCTTTCTCCTCACTCCGGTATCATGAGGTAACCAGATCATATGTGAGGATCTTTTGCAAATACACACATTCCAGACCTGGTTGGAACCGAATGAGCTCCCAGTGAAGCTCAAATTCTACAGAGATCATTGCCTACATATCTCAGATGAGGGGTTTATTGACCCACCAAGATATACATGGATTCATCTACCCCATTCATTGAAGATCTCTATTGGGCAGTTTCAGGTCTCTTCACATAGACTTCGTATTGAGAGTGGCTAAGCAGAGGGTTTACTCAGGGAGAGATGTATATGCACCCTATGTGACCTACAGGAGATTGAGTCCAAGGAGCATTTCACTTTCAGATGCCCAATATACTATGAGATTCGGAGGCGCTTCTATCATCCATTAAGAGATAGCTCGAGGTTGTTATCTTGCTTCTTCTCTTTTCCAGATCATAGATGCTTGGCTGCGTTCATTCATGAGGCAGTCAGACATCGTGAGCGCCTACTTCAATCACAGAGACAGGAGGAGCGTACTCTGGTAGACTCTTCTCATCACTAAATTTTTCCAGTCGGACCATACAGGCTCCCACCCCATAGGCCCTAAACACGATCAGGATCCAAAGCCAATGACACGACAGCTCAGGCAGAGGGTTGACGCACATATTACACTTGGGGACATTTCCTCCTTGTTCAGAGTTGGAGCACGAGTGACATGGTGATGAGGAAAAAAAAGGAAAGACAACCAGGAATTATGTACTTCACCACGTCAGATAGCTGAGACTTCATAGGAATCAGCTGCAATGTGGGCTCATAGATGATGAGCTTATGAACCAAGTTCCAGAGCATGTGTCTTTGTATTAGGCACTGAGACAAACCCCCCACAAAAACTGACTGAACATGGATCACACAGACTCAAAGAGAGCCAAAAGACTACACAGCCCGAAACAGATAAACTTAGAACTGAACTTCCCCCCAAAACTCAGAGAACAGTCAGCCTCGGAATACTATGAACCCATAGCCCACACTCCTAAGCTTCCATCAAGAACAACAGCTCGTAACTCCCACAAAGCTGCAACAGCGCCACCTCCTCTCCTTCTCTATCAGTACCCAGGAATCTCCCACGATCAAATCAGCATAAGATCACAATCATGCCAAAGAGGCTTCCAATTCCTTTAGGATAGCTTCTCTTCCCTCACAAAGCAGAAGATCAGTGATTGACGAACATCTGCAGCAAGCATCAATCTCACGTTCTTCCACGAAGAGTGCCCAGCTCCTTTAGGACAACCATCATCAATGAAGGTCACGTTCCATTGCCCTTAGCCTGCAATTTCTTCGTCCCTCTATCTCTTGCATACGGAATTCATGGAGTCTCTGTCGCTAAGATTACTCCATGCTGCATCGTAGCACCACCAACAGTCCTTTAGATGATCTTCTGTGCATCAGCTCACGTGCAAACGACGACCGTCCTACTTGTGTGGTAGCCATGCTCAGCCAACTACAAACAGCTCGCTATCTCTGGAGATCTCCAGCGCCAAGGTCTTCTCAGCGCACACAAGTAGCTGTAACCCCGGAGCACCCAGAGCTTATCCTTTCCAAACCTAGAGTCCCTTTGTGCCAAGCATGCAGTCGGAAAATCCCCATCCCATCACGTACGTAGGCCTTCACTTGATGGGCGCTTAGCCTTTCGCTTTCATCTACCAAACTCCTAGTTACGTGCGTCGCTTCCTCTTCAGAAATTCTAGATTTCTCTACACGTGATCAATCGCAATCCAGAAGCTCTACATTCCTTGCTACATAGCCACCTTTGCAATCAGTCCAGCCACCTCATCACGTAGAATTTACCACTCTTCCATTTAAAAAATGCAAATATCCCCCAAGGCACATTAAATGCACATTTTGGACCTTTGGTCACACAATTCCCACACACATTAGCATGCACATTAAGACTTGCATGTACCCCCGTACACACACATGAAAAGCCCCTTGACATGGACACCAGAACATATCAAATTCCTGTAACATGCAAGTGCACATTGACTCAGGAAAATAAAATAAAATAACCCTTCATGACTTGATTTTCATGACCCCAAAAACATTTCACTTGACCACACACTCGACACCCTTGCTCTGGAAGACTGGTACAACCACATTGCATTTCATCATTTCCCATGAAATCCCTGCAAAACATACTTTATTGTCTCAAAAAACTATACATTAGTCCATCATGCTTGTGAAAGAAAAATCCACAAAAGCCAAAAGCCCACACCTACCCTAGATGTATACAACTATGTGCCTACCCACAGCTATATACAGTGCTCAAAAACTTGATACAAGTTTTGTCCTATCAACGGGTCACTGTCGCCCTTGTTAGATGTAGAGCTATGACCAGGAGACAGTGCAAGACTGTGCCCATAGGCAACCGGCATCATTCTATCTCTAGTTTCATGATCCCGCTCCCTCACCCTTGACGATGGGAGATAGAGTCGACCACAGCCATGACACCAGAGCATGTATTCAAATGACAGATGATCTGATGATGATGATGATGATAATAGTGATGTAGAGGATTATTATTTTGCATTTTGCATTTTACATTTTGCAGGAGTGTTGATGCTTGGTTAGTAGCTCCACCCTTCCAGCTTGCTTGTATCAGGTTTCTCACAATCCCATAGACCCATCAAACTTTCGAAGACTTTAATAAACTCTCTCTCTCTCTCTCTCTCTCTCTCTCTCTCTCTCTCTCTCACACACACACACACACACACACACACACACTTTTTTTTGGTGAAAGCACATTACTATATTAACATAAAATCAATGTACACGACATTAGACTCCAAAGGAGAGCCCAATGGAAGAACTCAAAAACAGTTAGAAAACACTTCAAGGCTAGTAGCATCCAAGTCCCTTGCAGCAAAACTATCATATAAGGATTGCTTGAGGGACATTCTGAAGAAAATATATGCCTGAGGGAACTGTTGACCCATCCTGGAATGCAGTCTTTGTGTCCAAATGGTCCATAGTACCCAAAAGCGAGTCCAGTGAAAGAAGAGGAGGAATGGAGACATCTGAGATGAGAGGCATCCAAACATCCAGAAGAGTTTCCCAAATCTGATAGAGGGAAACCGAAGCCGCAGCAAATGAGAAACATGAGTGATCAATATGCGAGAGTGTGGGCAAGACCATAATAGGTGAGGAACTGTCTCGCGGTGATGAGAGCAACGGGGGCAGGAAGGGGAAGCAATGCGGCGTGCTGCCAATTTCACCCCAATGGAAAAAGCTCCCACTATACATCTCCAAAAGAAAAGCCTCTGTTTTAATGGCAATTTGACTTTCCAGATTTTCATGAGTCATGATTGCCACCAAGATAAAGGCCTATCCAAACTCTCTCTCTCTCTCTCTCTCTCTCTCACACACACACACACACACAATCATACACATATTTGGGAGCAGTCTTCAAAGGACCCATCTTCACGATGAAACATGCAACCCAGGCACAACTCACACGAGGGCGTAGTGCTTTGGCTAGACTAGAGCAGCAGTGTTGCCAGGCGCACTTCCAGGATCCACCGACGAAGGGCTAGTGCGGCCGACTGTCATTTATGCAGCACCTTTCTAGGGGTGCGATCTTCCGAGGACAAATTGGAGGAGCTTCGAGTGGCTACAGATGACGATGGGATCCAGGATGATCCGATGTAAGCCTCAATTCCACATGAGATAGTACAGGCAGAGTTCGCCATGACACCTCTCTAGGCTGATGCCATCTTTCAGACAGTGACTTTCATGCACAAACTGTGGGACTTAGCCCATCGGAGACTTTTGAGGTTGGCCCTAGAGTCATCCAGACGACTCGCAAAGAGCGGGGCAGACACATGGTATGCATGCATATCTACATGGCTTGCCAAGCACGGTATCCAGATGGATAGGCTTCCCGCCTTTCAGTACAGCATGGATGCACCTCCTGAGTCGATCCCGCGAGATGAGATCAACCGTATCATACGGTTAGACCTCCTCCAGCTTCACGCATCCCGGACTTGGGGGCAGGACTAGGAACTCCCCACCAAGACCCAGTTTTATCGCGACCACTTCCTGAGAGTATCAAAGGAGGGATTCATTATCAGACCCTAGTTTCTTGAGGATAGAGGAGTATCTCATGCACTGAGAATTGCCATTGGTCAGATGCGGGTTTCATCCCATCAGCTGAGGATTGAGGAAGGGAGAGCAACGGGTTTGCACGCTATGTACGCTGGGGGCGGTTGAGACAGACGAACATTTTCTTTGTGTTTGCCTAGCCTACCACGAGATTCGGGGACGCTACCACTGTCTCTACCTAGAGGGGAATGGCTTCGGTCCTTTGTCACGACTGATCCATTTCCATGACTAGGTCTGTATCGGGCTTTCTTTGATGGAGATGCGGCGACACAGGGAGGCACTTCTACAACAGATCAGAGAGCAGCAGGGGATGGTCAGACCACTACAAGACATAGAGGGTGACCAGGCACAGCGGCACGTCACAGACTTCTATACATTTGAGTCAACCCCCAGACACAGTGGAGTGGAGGAAGAGGAGCTAGCCGATATGGGAGCAGTCTGGATAAGCAGCCAGCACAGTACAGCCGAGAGAGGGGCGCAGAGGCCACATGTACGACAGAGAGCCCCCAGAGTACACTCTATTGACCTATCACAGCTTTCCTCAGGGGAGACCGACAGAGACAAGGGGTCACTCTAGACATAGCCTAGAGAGTCCAAAGAGCGAGGAGACCGCACCCCCCACCGCAGCGCGAGACAGCTCGACAGACGCGGATACGAGATATTTTAGCAGCCCACCAGAGAGCCATCACTGTACCAAGCTTCGGTTTCGTCCCAGCGCCTAGATAGATTGATTGATATGATTATGATTATGATTCTGTTAGCATAGATTAGTACTCAGCAATGGTCCTAGCGTACCCTTTGCTTCAGCCCACTGAGGCTTGTATAAGTTCGCTTTTCTGTGCACTTTGTCCCATAGGCCCGCGAGGTCTCCCGTGGACATCTCTCTCTCTCTCTCTCTAATTTGATATGATGATGATGATGTTATGAACATGTAGTACCTAGCATTTAGCATGGGTGATGATGCTCGTTTAGTAGCTCCATCCTTTCAGCTTATTTTATCAAATTCTCACAGTCTCATAGT